>NW_027142348.1:0-250758 GCF_036365525.1 Heterodontus francisci | reverse complement strand
ATTAAACTCCATTTGCCGCATCTCAGCCCAGCTCTGCAGCCTATCTATGTCCCTCTGTAACCGACAACATCCTTCGGCACTATCCACAACTCCACCGACCTTCGTGTCATCCGCAAATTTACTAACCCACCCTTCTACACCCTCATCCAGGTCATTTATAAAAATGACAAACAGCAGTGGCCCCAAAACAGATCCTTGCGGTACACCACTAGAAACTATACTCCAGGATGAACATTTGCCATCAACCACCACCCTCTGTCTTCTTTCAGCTTGCCAATTTCTGATCCAAAGCACTAATTCACCTTCAATCCCATACTTCTGTATTTTCTGCAATAGCCTACCGTGGGGAACTTTATCAAACGCCTTACTGAAATCCATATAGACCACATCCACGGCTTTACCCTCATCCACCTGTTTGGTCACCTTGTCAAAAAACTCAATAAGGTTTGTGAGGCACAACCTACCCTTCACAAAACCGTGCTGACTATCTCTAATGAACTTAATCTTTTCAAGATGATTATAAATCCTGTCTCTTATAACCTTTTCCAACATTTTACCCACAACCGAAGTAAGGCTCACAGGTCTATAATTACCAGGGCTGTCTCTACTCCCCTTCTTGAACAAGGGGACAACATTTGCTATCCTCCAGTCTTCCGGCACTATTCCTGTCGACAATGACGACATAAAAATCAAGGACAAAGGTTCTACAATCTCCTCCCTGGCTTCCCAGAGAATCCTAGGATAAATCCCATCTGGCCCAGGGGACTTATCTATTCTCACACTTTCCAAAATTGCTAACACCTCCTCCTTGTGAACCTCAATCCCATCTAGCCTAGTAGTCTTATCTCAGTATTCTCCTCGACAACATTTTCTTTCTCTACTGTAAATACTGACGAAAGATATTCATTTAACACTTCCCCTATCTCCTCTCATTCCACACACAAATTCCCACTACTATCCTTGAGTGGCCCTAATCTAACTCTAGTCATTCTTTTATTCCTGATATACCTATAGAAAGCCTTAGGGTTTTCCTTGATCCTATCCGCCAATAACTTCTCGTGTCCTCTCCTTGCTCTTCTTAGCTCTCCCTTTAGATCCTTCCTGGCTGGCTTGTAACTCTCAAGCGCCCTAACTGAGCCTTCACGTCTCATCCAAACATAAGCCTTCTTCTTCCTCTTGACAAGCTCTTCAACTTCTTTAGTAAACCACGGCTCCCTCGCTCGACAACTTCCTCCCTGCCTGACAGGTACATACTTATCAAGGACACGCAGTAGCTGCTCCTTGAATAAGCTCCACATTTCGATTGTACCCATCCCCTGCAGTTTCCTTCCCCATCCTCCGCATCCTAAATCTTGCCTAATCGCATCATAATTTCCTTTCCCCCAGCTATAATTCTTGCCCTGCTGTATATACCTGTCCCTGCCCATCGCTAAGGTAAACCTAACCGAATTGTGATCACGATCACCGAAGTGCTCACCAACTTCTAAATCTAACACCTGGCCGGGTTCATTACCCAGTTCCAAATCCAATGTGGCATCGCCCCTGGTTGGCCTGTCTACACACTGTGTCAGAAAACCCTCCTGCACACACTGGACAAAAACAGACCCATCCAAAGTACTCGAACTATAGTATTTCCAGTCAATATTTGGAAAGTTCAAGTCCCCCATAACCACTACCCTGTTGCTCTCGCTCCTGTCAAGAATCATCTTTGCTATCCTTTCCTCTGCATCTCTGGAACTATTTGGAGGTCTATAGAAAACTCCCAACAGGGTCACCTCTCCTCTCCTGTTTCCAACCTCGGCCCAGACTACCTCAGTCCTCAAACGTCCTTTCTGCCGCTGTAATTCTTTCCTTGATTAACAATGCCACACACTCCCCCCCCCCCCCCCCCACTTTTACCATCTTCTCTGTTCTTAGTGAAACATCTAAATCCCGGAACCCGCAACATCCAGTCCTGTCCCTGCTCTACCCATGTCTCCGAAATGGCCACAACATCGAGATCCCAGGCACCAACCCATGCTGCAAGCTCACCCACCTTATTCTGGATACTCCTGGCGTTGACGTAGACACATTTTAACATCGTGTTACCGTTCCAGCTGTCCAGATTGCATCATCCAGCATCAGCCCAGACCAACACCAGGTCGAGTCCATCCAGTGTCTACCCGTGTCCACCTCAAAGACTGCTCTGTGTCCTATCCTCAAGCGGGTGGGGTATCAGTGGACCCTATTCCAGTGTCTACCCCAGTACACCACAAAGACTTCCCTGTGTCCTATCTTCAGACTGGTGGGGTATCAGTGGACCCTCATCCAGTGTCTACCCCTGTCCACCTCAAAGACTGCTCAGTGTCCTATCCTCAGGCTAGTGGGTATCAATGGATCCTCATCCAGTGTCTACCCCAGTACACCACAAAGACTGCCCTGTGTCCTATCCTCAGGCTGGTGGGCTTTCAGTGGACCCTCATCCAGTGTCTACCCCTGTCCACCTCAAAGACCGCCCTGTGTCCTATCCTCAGGCTGTTTGGGTATCAGCGGACCCTCATCCAGTGTCTACCCCTGTCCACCACAAAGACTGCCCTGTGTCCTATCCTCAGGCTGGTGGGGTTTCAGTGGAACCTCATCCAGTGTCTACCCCTGTCCACCTCAAAGACTGCTCTGTGTCCTATCCTCAGGCTGGTGGGGTTTCAGTGGACCCTCATTCAGTGTCTAGCCCTGTCCACCTCAAAGACTGCTCTGTGTCCTATCCTCAGGCTGGTGGGGTTTCAGTGGACCCTCATCCAGTGTCTACCCCTGTCCACCTCAATGATTGCCCTGTGTCCTATCCTCGGGCTGGTGGGGTTTCAGTGGACCCTCATCCAGTGTCTACCCCTGTCCACCTCAAAGACTGCTCTGTGTCCTTTCCTCAGGCTGGTGGGGTTTCAGTGGACCCTCATCCAGTGTCTACCCCTGTCCACCTCAAAGACTGCTCTGTGTCCTATCTTCAGACCGGTGGGGTATCAGTGGACCCTCATCCAGTGTCCACCCCTGTCCATCTCAAAGACTGCTCTGTTTCCTATCCTCAGGCTGGTGGGGGTTCAGTGGACCCTCATCCAGTGTCTACCCCTGTCCACCTCAAAGACTGCTCTGTGTCCTATCCTCAGGCTGGTGGGGTTTCAGTGGACCCTCATCCAGTGTCTAGCCCTGTCCACCTCAAAGACTGCTCTGTGTCCTAACCTCAGGCTGGTGGTGTTTCAGTGGACCCTCATCCAGTGTCTAGCCCTGTCCACCTCAAAGATTGCCCTGTGTCCTAAACTCAGGCTGGTGGGGTTTCAGTGGACCCTCATCCAGTGTCTACCCCTGTCCACCTCAAAGAACGACCTGTGTCCTATCCCCAGGCTTGTGGAGTATCAGTGGACCCTCATGTAGTGTCTACCCCTGTCCACCTCAAAGACTGCCCTGTGTCCTATCCTCAGACTGATGGGGTATCAGTGGAACCTCATACCTCGATTTGCAGAGACTGTGACTCCTCTTTATGAACTACCTAATGATGGTGAAGACCAGGTTTAACCCGGTTGGACTGAAGTGAGCACAGAAGCAGTAACACAATTGAAGAAATCTGTCGCCCAGGCAACGTGTCTTATCTCACCTAACCCTGACAAGACTTTCCACATGGAGGTGGGGGACACAGTGAAAAGCCTGGATGCTGTCCTATGTAGTAAAAACCAGGAGAAACTACTCCCCATTGTGAATGACTCCAGAATTGTGAGTGGGGCTGAACTGATTTACTCTGTTTGTGAAGGACATTTGTTAACCATCTTCTGGGGCATCAAACATTTCACTTACATCACGGGGTTTAATAGGGTGATACTGCCCAGTCCTTTATAAACTTTCCCAGTATAGGAAAGTTGTTGTAATAGAATACCCATGTCATAGAGTCATAGAGGCATAATCAATTCTGGCACAGAATGGGACATTTCAACTCATCGAGTCCGTGCCAGCGCTTTGCAGATGAATCAAGTCAGTCTCATTCCCCAGCTCCATGGATGTCAAGGAGCCTACAGGGTAAGATACAGCAAGAATGGCAAGCTTATGTCCCACACCGAGAACTCAATACAACAGAAAAACAAGAGGAGTATAGAAAGTGGAAGGCTGATATCAAAAAGGAATTTACGACATAAAGGACAGATCATTAAAAAAATATTGGCAAGCAAAATCAAGGTGAACCCATGTATGTTTTTTCTTTCAATACATTAAGGCTAAGAGACAACTGAGGAGAGAGTAGAGCCCATTAATGACCGAAAAGGTAACCTATGTGTCGGGACAGTAGTTACTGATATGGTTGTTAATGAATACTTTGTACCTGTCTTCACAAAAGAGGGGAACGGTGCAGATATTGCAGTTAAGGAGGAGGTGTGTGAATTATTGGATGTGATAAACATAGGCAGAGAGGAAGTATTAATGGAAAGAGCATCATTGAAAGTTGATACATCACCATGGCGTGATGAAATGTACCCCAGGTTGTTAAAAGAAGCAACAGAAGAAATAGCCAAAGGTATATCCATGATTTTCCAGTACTCACTGGATACAGGTGTGGTGATGGAGGATTGGAGAACTGCTAACATTGTACCACTGTTAAAACAGGGAGCGAAGGATAGACCGAATAAATACAGGACAGCCAGTCTAACCTCAGAGTGGGACAATTATTGTAATCTATTCTGAGAGACAGCATAAACTGTCACTTAGAAAGGCACAGGTTTATCAAGGATAATCACCATAGATGTGTTAAGGGAAGATCGTGTCTGACTAACTTGCATGATTATTTTGATGAAGTAACAAGGACGATAGATGAGGTTAATGTAGTTGATGCGGTCTACTTGGATTTTAGCATGACTTTTAGGCAAGGGCGCACATAGCAGACTTGTTAAAAATAAAATTCTAGGGGATCCAGGGAAATGCAGCAAGGCGGATGCAAAATTAGCTCAGTGACAGGAAAGAAAGAGTAATTGTTGACAGGCGTTTTCGCGACTGGAGGGATGTTTCCAGCAGCATTTAGTGGAGGCAGTGGTGTAGTGACAATGTAAATCCAGCAACCCCAGGTTAACACTCCGGGGACGTGGATTCGAATTTCACCATGACACATAATGAAATTTGAAATCAATTAATAGTTCTGGAATTAAACAGTGACTCTAATGGTGACCATGAAACCATTGTCGATTGTTTGAAAAGCCCATCTGCTTCACTAATGCCCTTCAGGGAAGGAGATCCGCTGTCCTTACCTGATCTGGCCACATGTGACTCCAGACCCACAACAATGTGATGGACTATTAAATGGCCTCACAAGCCACTCAGTTCAAGGGCAATAAGGGATGGGCAGTAAATACAGGCCCAGGCAGTGACGCCCAAATCCCACGAATGAATAAAAAAAAGCAAATTCCACACGGCTCAGTACTGGGACCCCTGCTTTATGTCGCATATATTAACGATTTGGAAGTAAAGGTAGGGGCATAATCAAGAAGTTTGCAGACGATACAAAGATTGACCGTGTGGTAGATCGCAAGGAGGATAGCTGTACACTGCAGGAAGTTATTGATGGACTGGTCAGGTGGGCAGAGAAGTGGCAAATTGAATTCAGGTTCGATAAGTGCGATATGATGCATTTGGGGAAGTCAAATAAGGCAAAGGAATGCACGATTAATGGGAGAATACTGAGAAGTGTAGAGGAAGTGACAGACCTTAGAGTGAATGCCCACAGATAGCTGAATGTAGCAGGACAGCTCGATAAGGTGGTTAAGAGGTCATATGGAATCCTTTCCCTTATTAGCCGAGGTATTGAATATACGAGCAGGGAGGTTCTGCTGGAACTACATAAATCAATGGTTAGGCCACAACTTGAGTACTGGTTCTGGTCACATCAATACAGAAAGGATGTAACTGCACGAGAGAGGGTACAGAGGAGATTTAGAAACATGTTGCTGGGACTGGGAAAATGCAGCTTTGAGGAAAGATTGGATAGGCTGGGGTTGTTCTCCTTGCAACAGAGAAGGCTGAGGGCAGATCTGATTGAAATGTACATAATTGTGAGGGGCTCTGGATAGAGTGGGGTTGAAGCGTCTGTTCACCTTAGCAAAGAGATCAGTGACAAGAGGGCATTGATTTAAATGATTGGTAGAAAAAGTAGAGGGGAGATGAGGAAAAAAATCACCCAGAGTGTGGTGGGGTGGGGTCTGGAACTCATTTTCTGAAAGGGTAGATTTTAAATGTACCTGCTACACCTCAAGTGATTTAATCTGCAGAGCTAGGGACCAAATGCTGCAAGGTGGGATTCGGCTGGGGAGGTCGTTTTTTGGGCAGCAGAGACACAATGGGCTAAGTGGCCTCTTTCTGTGTTGTCAGCATTCTATGATTTTTTAAATGACTTTTCCATGATTTTCTAGGTGCAGATAGGCTGTTTTAGTGAAGGTGTGTAGATGTGGTCAGAAGGTCATCTCGGGGTCAAATATGACACCAAGGTGTGAACAGTCTGGTTTAGTGTCACACAATTGCCAGGGAGAGGGATGAAGTCGGTAGCTAGGGAATGAAGTTTGGAGCAAGGACTGAAAACAATGTCTTCAATCTTCTCAAATTTGAATTGTCACAGCAGAGATGTGAGGTAATACATTTTAGAAGGATGTATGTGGAGAGACAACACAAGTTACATGTTACAACTGTAAAGGGAGTGCAAGAACAGAGAGACCTGGGGAGTTTATGTGTAAATCCTTGAAGGTCACAGGAGGGGTTAACAAAGCAGTTAATAAAGCATATGAGATCCTGGGCGTTATAAATAGAGGCACAGAAAACAAAACTGGGAAGTTATGTTAAATATATATAAAACACTACAGCATATCCCAGTACATGACACATGGAATAGCAGAATTTGAAACATATTGTACCAGGGATCTGGGAATTCAGTTACGTGGAGAGATTGGAAAAGCTGGGATTGTACTCTTTAGAGCAGTGAAGGGTAAGGGGAGATATAATCTAGAATTCAAAATCATGAAGGGTTTTGATAGGGTAATTAATGTGAATCTGTTTCCTGTGTCAGAAAGTTCAGTATTAAGAAGACACAGGTTGAAGGTAATTGACAAAGAACCGGAGGTGAAATGAGGAGAATTTTCCTTCACAGCGAGTTGTTGGGATCTGGAATTCACTGCCTGAAAACATGATGGAAGCAGATTCAATAATATCTTTCAAAAGAGAATTTAGTCTGGGGAAAAAGGAGGAGAGTAGTAATAATTAGACAGCTCTTTCAAAGAGACAGCACTAACACAAAGGGCCGAACAGCCTCCTTCTGTGCTGCATCTGTCTCTAATTCTGTGAGCAGGAGACAGAGTAAAGGGAGAGAGAGTGAGAAAGGGGGAAAGGAAAATAGAAAGAGAGAGAAAACCGGGTTTGCATCGGTTTTTGGGCAGAAGTGTCATGAGCTGCCCATGCCCATTCCTGTTGAGGCAGGTGACGCAAAATTCCTGCGGCCTCCTCATTTCCATTAATTCTACGGGCCGCCCAGTGTGACCCGCACTGCTGTCTGTCTGCACACTGAACAGGAGACCTAACTGGGTCTGAGTCTAGCACATGTTTCAGACAGGATTGAGCCCTTAAAGGCAGTCTGTCCCCCTTAAAGGGTAGCTGCACTAAATCACAGTAGGCTGCTGCTGCTGACTGTGAATGCTGCAATTGGAGAAAAGGTAGATGGAATACTAAGACAGAGAAAGGGCTCTGTGGTTCACGGATGTGGTGCTGGAGGCCTTAGTCATGGTGGGTGACAGGAGAAGAGAGGCCATGTTTCTGTGAGGTGGGGTGGAGACCCTCAAGAAACGCACTCCGCAGGGAATGGGAGCAGGTGGCCAGGGAGGTCAATGCAAGATGTCTGGCCCTGAGGACCTGGCAGCGGTGCCAGAGAAGTTTAATGAGCTCACACGGGTGGTCAACGTCAGTGAATTCATCTCCACATGGCGTCTCCTACCCCCAAAACCACCAACCTCTCACACTGCTCAATGTATCACAACCCCATCACTCACCCATCAACAGTCCCGAACACTCAGGACTCACACCTAACATTCACATACTCCACCTCACCCTCACACACCTTCCACTGATACCAGCCTCACATCCACCTCTCACTGCCTTCGCATACCACCAGCTATCCAGTTATGACAGGCACATCACCCAAACACATTGCAAAACAATCACTGACTTTCTGCCCTCTCTCTTACAGGACAAGGTGGCCGATAATCACAGGGAGCAGCATTGAACCAGCGGGGACCAGGCTTACCTTCATCCCCTGAGCCTGAGGGAGGAGATGGTTCTCCCCCTCATGGGAACAATTGTGACAGAGCTCGTAGCATCCGGCATCACCGAGAGAATTCAGGAAGGTGCTATGTTCCTGCCTTATGTCCCTGCTGAGCTCACACCTCTCCCTCATCCTGCTGTCTGTGGGGATGTACAAGCTGCAGATGGTGGGACCATGGATGTCACTGTGGTGTATACATGAGTTTGAGTGATTTGTGGAGAGCACGTTTCTAGATGTGGTCACCCCACAGCATAAGGGCATGCAGGGAGAGAGGGAATGGGTGATCACCAGACAGTCAAGACGAATCAGAGAGGGAGCACAGGAGACCCCAGAGTGCATCTCACACTCCAACCAGTATTCAATACTGAGGAAAGTGATGTTTTATCAGCGGACTTCAGCCAGAGACAAGGCCATGGTACCAGGGCTGTCTCAGCTGTAAGGGGGGTGGGGGGGGGGGGAGGTACAGGGAAGAGTAGAATGTACAATGTTGACAGTGACAGGAGATTCGATAGTCACGGGATCAGACCAGCGTTTCTGAGGCCGCAGACATGTATCCAGGATGATGTGTTTCCTCCCTGGTGTCAGGGTCAAGGATATCACTGAGCAGCTGCAGAGCATCCTGAACGTGGCGTGGGGGGGGGGGGGGGGCGGGGTGGGGGGAGTGGGGAGGGGGTGTTGGTGAACAGCCAGCTGTGATCGTCCACATCGGTACGAATGAACTGGGCAGAAAGAGGGAGGTGGTCCTGCAGTCAGAATTCCGTGCGCTGGGAAAGAAGTTAGCCTCTCAAAGTAGTAATCTCTGGATTACTCCCAGTACACCGTGCGAATGAGTATAGAAGTAGAAGGATAGTACAGATGGATGTGTGGCTGGGAGGTTGCTGCAGAAGTGGTGAGGTTTAGATTTCTGGACTCTGAGACCAGTTCTGGAGAATGGGGATCTGTACCGGCCGGACAGTTGCACCTGAACAGAGCTGGACTAATTTCCTTGCAGGGTGATATGTTAGTGCTATTGGAGAGGGTTAACACTAAATGGCATGGGTGTGGAAACCAGGAGTAAACATCAGAAAGGAATTCTAAAGTGCTCAGAATACTGGGAGAGATGGATAACACTATAGTAGGGTTTAGAAAGTTATTAGTTGGGGTCTGAGTAGGGGAGGAAGTAATAAAGTTTACATCAGGGTTGATGTGCATGTATGTGAATACGGAGTGTGGTTAATAAGACTGGTGAGGTACAGGTGCAGATTGCCATGTGGAAATATGATGTTGTGGCTATAACAGAGATCTGGCTCAAAGAAGGGCAGAACTGGGTGTTAAATATTCCTGGATACAAGGTGTTCAGGAAAAATAAGAAAGGGAGAAAAGGAGTAAGAGTGGTGGTATTGGTTAAGGAGAACATTATAGTGCTGGAGAGAGTGAAAGTCCCGGGGACGTGTGTGGGGAGGTGGGAGTGGGGCTGGGTGGGTGCGTAGGTGGGTGAAGGGCAGAATCTATTTGGATAGAGCAAAAGAACAAAAAAAGGTGCATTTACATAGCTCGGTGTTGTCTATAGGCCATCAGCTAATGGGAAGGATGTGGAGGAACAAATCTGCAAGAAAATTACTGAAAGATGCAAGAATTATAGAGTAGTTACAATGGGGGAACATTCATTATCCTAATATGGACTGGGATAGTAGTAATGTAAAGGGCGGAGGGAGGCAGGAGTTACTACAGTGTGTGCAGGAAACTTTTAAACGACAATATGTTCCTAGTCCAACGAGAAAGGAGGCACTGCTAGACCTGGTTCTCGCGAATGAGCTGGACCCAAGTGGATTAAGTATCAGTAGGAGAACATTTAGGGGACAGTGATCATTGTATCATAAGGTTTTTGTTGACTATGGGAAAGGACAAAGAGCAATCCAGAGTAAGAATAATTAACTATGAGAAAGTCAACTTCAACAAGTCAACCGGTGTAAAAATGGAGCTGCGGCGAATAAATTAGAGTCAACGTTTGGCAGGAAAACAGGATCTGAACAATGGGCTACCTTCAAAGAAGAGATAGTTCGGGCAGAGTGCTGGTGAACGGTCGTTTTTCACACTGGAGGATGGTAGACAGTGATGTTTTCCAAGGGTCAGTGCGAGGACCAACTGCTTTTTTTTTTGCTATATATATACAAGATGGATCTTGGAATTCAGATTAGAATTTCAAAATTTTCCCATGATACCATACTTGGAGATGTGTTAAACAGTGAGGATGATGCAAACTGCCTACAACAGGATATAGATAGGCTAGCAGAATGGACGGAGAAGTGGCAGGTGGAATTTAATACAGAGGAGTGTGAGATGATGCATTTTATCAGATGGAATAGGAAAGCAATATAGACTTAATGGGACAGTTCTAAAGATTGTGCAGGAGCAGAGGGACCTGGGGCTCTATATGCATTGATCATTAAAGGTGGAATGACATATCAGGAGAGTGTTAAGCAAAGCTTATAAGATCTTGGGCTTGATGATCAGAGGCAAAGATACAAAAGCAGGGAAGTTGTACTGAAATTTTATAAAGCATTGGTTAGGCCCCAACTAGAGAACTGTGTCCAGTTCTGGTCAGCACATGTTAGGAAGGATGTGAAGGTCCGTGAGAGGGTGAAGAGGAGATTTACCAGAATGGTTCCAGGGATTGGGGGGAGGGGGTTGGTGGGGGGTGGGGCGGGGGAGCGGGATGGTTAGTTCCAAGGTTAGTTTGGAGAAGATGGAGTTGTTCTCCTGGAGTAAAGGAGGATGAGAGAGGTATGATAAAGGTGTACAAGATTATGATAGGCTTAGGTAAGATTAGATAAGCCAACTGTGGGACAGACCCAACAACCAATGTTATCTGCAGCACCTGTGAAAGAGTCTGTCACTCTCGAATTGGCCTTCACAAGCCACTCCAGGCACTGCTTCACAAGCCACTGACCACCTCCAGGCGCTTACCCATTGTGTGCCGAGACAAGGAGGCCAAAGAAGAAGAAGATAAAATAGACAAGGAAAAGCTGTTCCCATTAACTGATGAAACACGGACTCCGGGACAGAGATGGATGGTTTTGGGTAAGAGATGCAGTGGGAATATGAGGAAGAGCTTTTTTGCACAGTGGATGTTAATGAGCTGGAACTCACTGCCCATGAGGGTGATGGAAGCCGAGACAATGAATGATTTCAAAAGGAAACTGGATGGGCACCTGAAGGAAATGAACTTGCAGGGATAGGGGGTTGAGTGGGAGAGTGGGACTGACTGAATGGTTCCACACAGAGATGGCACGGAGGGGCCGAATGGCCTCCTCCTGTGTCGTAGATGTCTCTATCACTCTCTGTGACTCTATGTTAGATATGTCTCCTGCTCCTGCCTGGAAAGATCCAGATGCATAGAAGTTCAATGAAACTGTGATCTTAACAGCCACTGACAGCTACGTCCTCACCCTGGTCTGAGGCTCCAGGTCGTCTTACAGGACGTGACACAGCTCTGTGACCACATCATTACTGAATCAGAGTCACCTCACACACTGCTCCTGGGTTAGGAGTAGGTAGGAAAAGTGCTCTTCGAAAACCCGGAGTGGGTAGGGCAGATTCCCCTTCCTCCTTACTCTTTACAGAGCTTCCCCTATCTGCAGCCTCTGCCACATTTGTTGTTCGTGCTACAGACCAAGAGACACTCTAACTACAGTCCACATATCTCGTCCAGAGTTGAGTCACCAAATCCTTTGTCCTCCCTGAATGTCTGCAGCAGCTCACAACACACCCTCCAGATAACCATCCACAGCACCTCCACTAACGTAACAATAGCAGAAGTAAGTCAAAAGCCCCTCACCTGCAAGCTGGATGCCTGGTCCTTTTAAATAACACAAGAGGGGGTTCCTCGTGCTGCTGAATGTATGTTCAGCTGAGAGTGACTAACACAAGCGGTCAGTGGACATGCACAGACCAAGTTTCAAAGACGTACATCAAAGCTGTCAGAATCGCTCACTGACGTCACATTCAAACCCTCCTCATATGAGCATCACATGCATGTTACAACAGGACTAGACCCTTGCCCAGCATGGGGCACTGTGCTGACCACACTAGAGCGTGGCCAGAATGGGGCACTGTACTGACCACACTAGCGCCCTGTCCAGCATGGGGCACTGTGCTGCCCTCACTAGAGCCCTGTCCAGCATGGGACACTGTGCTGACCACACCAGCGCCCTGTCCAGCATGGGGCATTGTGCTGACCACGCTAGAAGTAGCCGGCTGTGCAATTCACGTCATTTTATGAAACCAGGTTACCATAGCGTTGGCACCAGCGGGGCCATAGATAGAAAATCACAGCAGGGGAAGATAGGGATTTAAAACAACTCACTTTATGAAGGAAATTGGACATAAAGATTTTCAAGAATATGGAATATGGACAGGGGAATGGGATTAATTGGAGGGGCGAGCCATGGAGAGATTCAAACACAAAAATGAGAATATTACAAATAAGGTGCTGTCAGACCGGGAGTCAATGTAGATCAGTGAGCACAGAGATGGTGGGTGATCGGGATTTGGTGTGAGTTAGGATACAGGCAGCAGAGTTCTGGATGATCTGTGGTTTATGGAGTTTTATAACTGGGAGGTGACCAGGATAGAGTTGGAATAGTCAAATGTGGATTTAACAAAGGTACAGATGAGGGTTTATGCAGCAGGTGGTCTGAGGCAGAGCTGGAGACATGTGATATTACAGAGGTGGGAGTCGGGACGGTTAATGATGGAGAGAATATGGAGATGAACTCATCTCAGGTTTATATAGAACACAGAGGTTGTATACAGTCTGGTTCAGCCTCAGACATTAGCCAGGGTGGGGGATGAGTTTGACAGATAGGGGATGGAGTTTGTATGGAAACCAATGACACCGGCTTCCGGCTTCCCGAAGGTACATTACAGAACCGTATTTCAGAGATCTCCTGGCTGGAAATAGAAACAGCAGCAGAAGCAAAGATGAGACAGTAAATGACAAAAACTGTAAGACTATTTGCAATGGTTTATAGAGCTAATAGTTGGAGATATTCACCAAGAATAATAACAGCAGCAAGCAGGGTAGAGTAAATGACAGGAGCAGTAATGCAGTTAAAAACGGTTTATAGAATTAATAGCTGGACAGAGAGAGAGAGAGCGAGACTTACCAGGGACACCAACAATAGCGAGAATGGGATAGTAAATGTATTGAATAATCTTAAGTGCGTGATGGAATCGCGAGTTTAATGAGAACCAATCATAATATGTAGAAAGAATGTAGATATCCCAGGATAGACTCCTGTCCATTGTTGTAGCATTCCAATCTATTGTTCCCAGATTCTGATCCATTGTTGTAACATTCCAATCTATTGTTCCCAGATTCTGATCCATCCTCTCCATCTCTCTGGAGCCGCTGACCAATGTTAGTGCCCGGGTTATGCTCCAGTTCACAGTATGGGATCACACATTGAAAGGAGTCCATTTTAATAGAAGATGGAAACCCGCCAGTGACACAATTAGGATCCATGGAGACTGACATTAATTACAGTCACTGAACAAACAGGTTCAGTTAACCACTTTCAATCCAGGCACTTTCTGTATCACAATAAAGTTGAACATTTACCCAGTCTGGATGGGATGTATGAGGGTTGCTGAGGGAAGGAATGGTGGCAATAGCAGAGGCACTGGCCAGAATCATTCAATTCTCCTTGGATATGGGAGTGGTGACAGAGGACTGGACGGTTGCAAATGTTGCAACCTGTTTAAAAAAGGAGAGATAGCAGAAACCCTACAATTATTAACCAAACATACTAGTGTCACCACTGGGGGAAAATGTAGATGTGACAACCCAGGGGAAAAATATTTGTTACTTGGAAAAACAGTGGATACTAACTGGCTAGCAACATGGATATGCTCATGAAAAATCATGTCTGACAAAATTCAACAACAACAACTTATATTTATATAATGCCTTTAACATTGTAAAACATCCCAAGGTGCTTCACAGGAGCATTAAGAAGCAAAGTATAACGCTGAGACACTACAGGAGATATTAGGTCAGATGACCAACAGCTTAGTCAAAGAGGTAGGGTTTAAGGAGTGTCTAAAAGGAGGAAAGCGATGTGGAGAGGTGAAGAGGTGTAGGGAAGATATTACACAGCTTAGGGCCCCGGCAGCTGAAGGCACGGCCGCCAGTGGTGCAGTGATTAAAATCAGGGATGCACAAGAGACCAGAATTAGAGGAGCACAGATATCTCAGTGGGTTGTGGTGATGGAGGAGATACCAGAGGTAGGGAGGGATGAAGCCATGGAGGGATATGGAAACAAGGTGGAGAATTTTAAAATCAAGACATTGCTTAACCGGGAGACAATGTCAGTCAGTGATAGACGAAACTGACTTGGTGTGAACTAAGGCATGGGCAGCAGAGTTTTGGATGACCTCAGGTTTACAGAGAGTAGAATGTGGGAGATCAGCCAGGAGTGAGTAAGAATAATCACATCGAGAGGTGACGAAGGCATGAATGAGGTTTCAGCTGCAGATGGACTGAGACAGGGGTGAAGTCAGGTGATGTTACTAAGGTGGAAATAGGCGGCTGTAATGATATCCAGAAAATGAGGTTAACGATCATTTTGTGGTGAAATGTGACACCAAGGTTGCAAACAGACTGTCTTAATCTCAAACTGTTGGCAGGGAGAGGAATGGAATCAATAGCAAGGGAACAAAGTTGGAGTGGGGAGTGAAAGCAATGATTTCAGTCTTCCAAATATTTAATATTGGCTAAAGAACAGAAAACAGAGTGAAGTGGTGAAAGGTTGTTGTTCAGACTCGATGGGAGTACATACTGGTGTTCCCCAGGACTTGGTATTAGGACCACTGCTCTTTTTGTTCTCGGAAAACCTGGGGTGGGTAGGGCAAAGACCCCTCCTCCTCCCTCTTTACAGAGCATCCCCTCTCTGCAGACTCTGCTCCATTTGTTGATCATGTTACAGTCCCCATACCTCGTCCAGAGTTGGGTCACCAAATCCTCTGGCCTCCCTGAATGTCTGCAGCAGCTCACTACACAACCTTCAGAAAACTGTACACAGCATCTCCACTAACCTTAGAATAGCAGAAGTAAGTCAAAGGCCCCTCACCTGTAAGCTGGATGCCTGGTTCTTTTAAATAACACTAGAGGGGGTTCCTCGTGCTGCTGAATGTATGTTCAGCTGATAGTGACTAACACAGGTGGTCAGTGGACATGCACAGACCAAGTTTCAAAGACGTACATCAAAGCTGTCGGAATATCTGATTGACACCATATTCAGACCCTCCTCACGTTACAGACACATACACGTTACACCCACGCTATCACCCCGGCCAGCCTGGGTGTCCTGTACAATGTGCTGATGTGACTGGCAGTACAGCTGACACCATTTTATGGATCCAAACTTCCGCAGCACCTTTGGAGCTGGAGAGATGAAATGTGTGGTCAGGGAGAGACACAGATTGGTGAGGCCATGGAGGTATTGATCACACGAGTGAGAATATTAACATTGAGGCATTGCTGGGCATAGGAACATGGGACTCTGAAACACCAGTAACTAATTCGGCCCTTTGAGCCTGCTCCAACATTCGATAAGATCATGGCTTAACATGGCTGAACTCTTATTTTTATATTGCATCCCATAGTTCCAGTCTCCCCACACGAGGAAACATCTTCCCGGTATCGGCACGATCAAGTCCACTCAGGATCTTCCATGTTTCACTCTGATCACCTCTTGTTCTTTCATAATACAATGGCTATAGCACAACCTTTTCAACCTTTCTTCATAAAATCAGACCTCCACTCGCTGAATGATTCGAGGGAACGTTGCCTTACCTGCCTCGAATGCAATTATATTATTTTTATCAAATAAGAAGACTAAAACTGTATGCAGTACACCTGATGAATTCTCGCCAAAGCCCTGCGCAGCTGCAGTAAAACTTCCCACTTTTATACACGATTCCCTTTGCAATAAACACGAACATTCCATTTGCCTTTCTAATCACTTGCTGTCCCTGTATACTAACTCTTTCTGATTCATGTACCAGGACATTCAGATCCCTCTGTACCACCGAGCTGTGCACGCTTTCTACATTTAAATAGTATCCTGCTTTTTTATTCTTCCTGCCAAAGTCGACAACGTCACATTTTATCACATTATGCTCCATCTGCCAAGTTTTTGCCGATCTCACTTAACCTATTTATATGCCTTTGTAAACTATTTGCCTCCTCTTGATGACTTACTTTCCTTCCCATCTTGCTGTCATCGGCACATTTAGCGACCACACATCCTATCCCTGCACCCAAGTCATTGATACAGACTGTAAATAGTTGAGGCCCCAGCACTGATCCCTGTAGTACTTCACCAGTTACTGTTTTCCAACACAAAAAGACCCATTTATCCCTAGTCTCTGTTTCCTGTTAGCTAACCAATCCTTTATCCATGCCAATATTTTACCCCCTATCCCGTGCCTTTTGGAAATCCAAATACACCACATCTACAGGTGCCCCTTTATTCACCTTGTTTGTCACTTCCTCAAAGAGCTTAAATATATTAGTTATATATGATTTCCCTTTCACAAAATCATGTTGATTCTGTCTGATCCCGTGATGCTTTTGTCGGTATGCTGCTATAACCTCCTTTTCAATGGATTCCAGCAATTCCCTTTGACAGATTTTAGGCTAACTGGCCTATAGATTCCTGTTTTTTGTTTCCCTCCTTTCTTGAACAAATGTGTTACATTTTCTATTTTCGAATCCGCTGGGATCCATCCAGAATCTAAGGAATTTTGGAATATTATAATCAATGCCTACACTATCTCTGCAGCTACATACTTTAAGGCCCTAGGATGCAGGCCATCTAATCGTGGGGACTTGTCATACGAACATAGAACATACCAATTAGGAGCAGGAGTAGGCCACTTGGCCCTTCGAGCCTGCTCCACCATTCAATAAGATTATAGCTGATTTGATTGTAACCTCAATCCACATTCCCGCCTACCCCCAATAACCAGTCACCCACTTGCATATCAAGCATCTATCTACCTCTGCTTTAAAAAATATTCAAAGTCACTGTTTCCACTGCCTTTGAGGAAAAGAGTTTCAAAGACGCACGACCCTCAGAGAAAAACAATTCTCCTCATCTCTGTCTTTAATGGGCGACCCCTTATTTTTTAACAGTGACCCTTAGTTCTAGATTCTCCCACAAGGGGAATCATCCTTTCCACATCCACCCTGTTAAGAACCCTCAGTATCATATATGTTTCAATCAAGTCGCCTCTTGCTCTTATATCCAGTGGCTAAAAGCCGACCCTTTCCAACCTTTTCTCCTAAGACAACCTGCCCATTCAAGGCATTAGTCTGGTCAACCTTCTCTGAATGCCATCCTTCCTTAAATAAGGAGACCAATACTGTACACAGTACTCCAGACATGGTCTCACCAATTTCCAGTATAACTGTAGCTTAAACCTCCTTACTTTTATGTTCAATTTCCCATAAATGATATCATTCTATTAGCTTTCCTAATAACTTGCTGAAACTGCATACTAACCTTTTGATATTCATGCACAAGGGTACCCAGATCCCCCTCTATCTTAGAGTTCTGCAATCTCTCACCATTTAGATCATATGCTTCTTTTCTACCTGCCAAAATGGAAAATTTCACATTTTCTCACATTATACTCCATTTGTTTCCCACTTACTTAACCGATTTATATCCCTCAGCATCCTCCTTATGTCTTCTTCACGTGTCACTTTCCTATCTATCGTTGTATCCTCATCAAATTTAGCAACCATACCTTCAGTCCTTTCATCCAAGTCATTTATATAAATTGTAAAATGTTGAGACCCCAGCACATATTACTGTGGCAGACCACTCGTCACATCTTTCCAAGCAGAAATTGGCCCATTTATGCCTACTCTCTGTTTCCTGTTAGCTGGTCAATCCTCTATCCATGCCAATATTTTTCCCCCTGCACCATGAGCTTTTATTTTGTGCAATAGCCTTTGATGTGGCACCTTATTAATGGCCTTCTGAAAATCTAAGTACATTACATCCATCAATTGCCCCTTATCCACAGCACATGTTACTTCTTCAAAGACCTGCAATAAATTGTTTAAACATGATTTCCCTTTCACAAACTCAGGTTGATTCTGCCGGATTACCTTAACCTTTTTAAAAGCCCTGCTACATCATCTTTAATAATAGCTTCGAACATTGTACCTAAGAGAGATGTTAAACTAACTGGTCTGTAGTTTCCTGCTTTTTGTTTCCCTTACTTTTTGAATAAAGCAGTTACATTCACTATTTTCCAATCTAACAGAACCTTCCCCGAATCTAGAGAATTTTGGAAAATTAAAACTAATGCATCAACTATCTCACTAGCCACTATCTTTTAACACCCTACAATCAAGTCCATCAGGACCTGGGAACTTGACAGCCCGCAGCTCCATCTACTTGCTCAGTACCACTTCCCTGGTTGTTGGAATTTTCTTCAGTTCCTTCCTCAACCCCCCACCCCTTCCATTTCCTGGCTCACTGCTAATACTGGGATGTTAATTGTATCCTCTATAGTGAAGACTGAAGCAAAATTCATGTTCAATTCACCTGTTATCTCCTTATTATTCATTATTAATTACCCAGACTCACTTTCTATAGGACCAAAGCTCACGTTGTTAACTCTTCTTTAAATATTTAGAACCTCTTACGATCTCCTCGGCCAGGTGTTAGATTTAGATGTAGGTGAGCACTTTGGTGATAGTGACCACAATTCGGTTAGGTTTACCTTAGCGATGGGCAGGGACAGGTATATACCGCAGGGCAACAATTATAGCTGGGGAAAGGAAATTATGATGCGATTAGGCAAGATTTAGGATGCGTAGGATGGTGAAGGATACTGCAGGGGATGGGAACAATCGAAATATGGAGCTTATTCAAGGAGCAGCTACTGCGTGTCCTTGATACGTATGTACCTGTGAGGCAGGGAGGAAGTTGTCGAACGAGGGAGCCGTGCTTTATGAAAGAAGTTGAAGCGCTTGTCAAGAGGAAGAAGAAGGCTTATGTTAGGATGAGACGTGAAGGCTCAGTTAGGGCGCTTGAGAGTTACAAGCTAGCCAGGAAGGATCTAAAGGGAGATCTAAGAAGAGCAAGGAGAGGACACGAGAAGTCATTGGCGGAAAGGATCAGGGAAAACCCTAAGGCTTTCTATAGGTATATCAGGAATAAAAGAATGACTAGAGTTAGATTAGGGCCAATCAAGGACAGTAGTGGGAAGTTGTGTGTGGAATCAGAGGAGGTAGGGGAAGTGTTAAATGAATACTTTGCGTCAGTATTTACAGTAGAGAAAGAAAATGTTGTCGAGGAGAATACTGAGATTCAGGCTACTAGGCTAGATGGGATTGAGGTTCACAAGGAGGAGGTGTTATCAATTTTGGAAAGTGTGAAAATAGATAAGTCCCCTGAGCCAGATGGGATTTATCCTAGGATTCTCTGGGAAGCTAGGGAGGAGATTGCAGAGCCTTTGTCCTTGATCTTTATGTCGTCATTGTCGACAGGAATAGTGCCGGAAGACTGGAGGATAGCAAATGTTGTCCCCTTGTTCAAGAAGGGGAGTCGGGAAGCCGTGGTAATTATAGACCTGTGAGCCTTACTTCGGTTGTGGGTAAAATGTTGGAAAAGGTTATAAGAGACAGGATTTATAATCATCTTGAAAAGAATAAGTTCATTAGCGATAGTCAGCACGGTTTTGTGACGGGTAGGTCGTGCCTCACAAACCTTATTGAATTTTTCCAGAAGGTGACCAAACAGGTGGATGAGGGTAAAGCAGTGGATGTGGTGTATATGGATTTCAGTAAGGCGTTTGATAAGGTTCCCCATGGTAGGCTATTGCAGAAAATACGGAAGTATGCGGTTGAAGGTGATTTAGAGCTTTGGATCAGAAATTGGCTAGCTGAAAGAAGACAGAGGGTGGTGGTTGATGGCAAATGTTCATCCTGGAGTTTAGTTACTCGTGGTGTACCGCAAGGATCTGTTTTGGGGCCACTGCTGTTTGTCATTTTTATAAATGACCTGGAAGAGGGTGTAGAAGGGTGGGTTAGTATATTTGCGGATGACACTAAGGTAGGTGGAGTTGTGGATAGTGCCGAAGGATGTTGTCGGGTACAGAGGGGCATAGATAGGCTGCAGAGCTGGGCTGAGAGATGGAAAATGGATTTTAATGCGGAAAAGTGTGAGGTGATTCATTTTGGAAGGAGTAACAGGAATGCAGAGTACTGGGCTAATGGGAAGATTCTTGGTAGTGTAGATGAACAGAGAGATCTTGGTGTCCAGGTGCATAAATCCCTGAAAGTTGCTACCCAGGTTAATAGGGCTGTTAAGAAGGCATATGGTGTGTTAGCTTTTATTAGTAGGGGGATCGAGTTTCGGAGCCACGAGGTCATGCTGCAGCTTTACAAAACTCTGGTGAGACCGCACCTGGAGTATTGCGTGCAGTTCTGGTCACCGCATTATAGGAAGGATGTGGAAGCTATGGAAAGGATGCAGAGGAGATTTACTAGGATCTGGCCTGGTATGGAGGGAAGGTCTTACGAGGAAAGGCTGAGGGACTTGAGGTTGTTTTCGTTGGAGAGAAGGAGGAGGAGAGGTGACTTAATAGAGACATATAAGATAATCAGAGGGTTGGATAGGGTGGATAGTGAGAGTCTTTTTCCTCGGATGGTGATGGCAAACACGAGGGGACATAGCTTTAAGTTGAGGGGTGATAGATATAGGACAGATGTCAGAGGTAGTTTCTTTACTCAGAGAGTAGTAGGGGCGTGGAACGCCGTGCCTGCAACAGTAGTAGACTCGCCAACTTTAAGGGCATTTAAGTGGTCATTGGATAGACATATGGATGAAAATGGAATAGTGTAGGTCAGATGGTTTCACAGGTCGGCGCAACATCGAGGGCCGAAGGGCCTGTACTGCACTGTAATGTTCTAATTCTAATTCTAATCTGTCTTTTTTATTTCTTGTCTGTTTTCTCTCGTATTCTAATTTTTACCTCCTTATTAATCTTTAACTGTTCTTTGCTGCTGTTTATAATCTGTCACATCTTCTGACCTGCCACTCATCTTTGCAATATTATATGCTTTTTCTTTAAGTTTAATTCTATATTTAACAATTTCAGTTCACCACTGATGGCGGGTCCTGTCAGACTTTAGGTGTAATAGTTCCCTGGTGAGGGTGATTATTTGAATTTCCTCTCTCCCTTTTTGCCTCTTGATTTTGTATCTTTGGAACGTTTTCTAGGTTTTCTACAGTGAAAGCAGACACAAAATTTCTGTTTAACCACTCCTCCATGTCCTTGTTTCTTATGATTAATTCCCCAAACTCACTCTCTATAGGACTAACACTAACTTTAGTTACTCTTTTCCATTTTAAATACTTGTAGAAACTCATACTCTTTGTTTATATTGCCAGCTAGCTTTCTCCCACACTATACTTTTACACTCTTATTTTCTTTTTTCATTCATTGCTGGTTCTTAAAATCTGTCCAAGCTTTTCACCTACCATTAATATTTGCAGATTTGTACAGTGTTTCTTTCAATTTAATATTATCCTTATATTCCCTATTTAACCACGTATGATGCAACCTTCTCCAAGAGGCTTTCTTTCTCACTGAGATAAATCTTTGCTGAGTTTTGTTAAGTATCTCCTTAAAAGTCAGCCACTGCATCTCGACTGTTCTAACTTTTAATCTAGTTTCCCAGTTTACTTTAGCTGAATATGCCTTCATATCCTTATAATTACCTTTATTTGGGTAAAAAAAACACCGTCTTAGACCACAGTTTTCCCTTCATTCTGAACGTTGAAATTCTATCATGTTATGATCATTGTCGCCTAGAAGCTCCTTTACCATGAGGTTCTTGATTAATACTGTCTCACTGCGCATTACCAGTTCCAGAACAGCCTGCTCCTAGTTGGCTCTAGAACGTTTTGCTCTCAGGAATTTTCACGAATAAACTTTATGAACTAATTTCCCGGGCGACCTTTGCCAATCTGATTTGCCCAATCTAAATGTAGATTAATGTCATCCATGATTATTGTGGTACCTTCCTTACACACCCCATTTATTTCTTCCGGTTTACTCTGTTCTGCAGAAACCAATGTAGGTCACTGAGCACAGGGATGTTGGGTGAACGAGACTTTGTGCGAGTTTGGATATGGAAAGCAGAGTTTTGGATGGTCTGTTGTCTATGGCAGTTCGTAACAGGGATGGTAACCAGGACAGCTTTGATGTAGTAGATTTGACAAAGGCACAGACCAGAGTTTATGCAGCAAATGGGCTTACATGAAGGACGATATTATGTTCGTTGTTAAGAACAGTAAAACAGTTTATCAAAGAAGTAATAGCTGGATGGAGAGACTTACCAGGGACACCAATAGCAGCGAGGATGGGATAATAAATGTATTGAGTTATCCTCAGTGCGAGATAGATCCGATCCGCTAATGTCATCCAAGAATAATCCGCAGTAAGATAGTCAAACCAAAAGGATAAACACCTGCCCATTGTTGTAACATTCCAATCTATTGTTCTGAGATTCTGACCCATTGTTGTGACATTCCAATCTATTGTTCTCAGATTCTGACCCATTGTTGTAACATTCCAATCTATTGTTCTGAGATTCTGACCCATTGTTGTAACATTCCAATCTGATGTTCTCAGATTCTGACCTACGGTTGCAACATTCCAATCTATTGTTCTCAGATTCTCATCTATCCTCTCCCTCTCTCTTGCTGGAGCTGCTTTTCCCTGTTACCGCCGGCAGTGATGCTGCTGCTGACACTCTGGGATAACACATTGAAAGGAACCTCTTATTAATAGAAGAGGGAAACCCTCCAGTGACACAATTAAGGTCCATAGAGAACGACATTAATTACAGTCACTGAACAAACAGGTTCAATTAACCCCTTTCAATCCAACACCTTTTGTACCACAATAATGTAGAATATGTACCCGGTCTGGATGGGATGCATAAGACTTGCTGAGGGAAGGAATGGTGGAAACAGCAGAGGCACTGGCCAGAATCTTCCAATCCTCCTTGGATATGAGAGTGGCGACAAGGGACTAGAGGGTTTTACGGATGACACCCAGCCATATATGGAGGTATTGGGTCAGATGACCAACATCTTGGTGAAAGAGTATCTTAAATAAGGAAAGTGAGTGGAGAGGCAGAGAGGTGGAGCTCTGTTGGGAGAGTATTCCAGAGCTTGGCACCTAAACAACTGAAGGTGCAGCCTCCAATGGTGGATTAATTAAAATCAGGTACACAGAAGAGGCCAGAAAGAGAGGAGTGCAGACTGGTTTGGACATCTCGAGATAGAAAGAAAGTTCACAACAGAACACTGTGTGCTCATCACTAAGAGCGGGGTGGCCGGCGGGAGCTTTAAGAGAGTTTGAATAAGTAAAACCAGGAATACAATGTCATTAGCAGATCACAGGAAATCGTCAATTGGTAACCTGGCGGGGGACAATACAGGCACACCTGGGGAGACGGACATCCTAAGGATTATCGAGCAGTATGATGTCTCTTCAGACTACTAGAAAAGAATGGATGCCCACCAAAGCTACTAAGTATCATCACCTCGTGCCATGACAATATGAAAGGCACAATTCATCAGAGCCCTTTCCTATCCTGAGTGGTGTGAAACAGGGCTGTGTTCTCGCATCCACACTTTTTGGGATTTTCTTCTCCCTGCTGCTTTCACATGCGTTCAAATCCTCTGAAGAAGGAATTTTCCTCCACACAAGATCAGGGGGCAGGTTCTTCAACCTTGCCCGTCTAAGAGCGAAGTCCAAAGTACGGAAAGTCCTGATCAGGGAACTCCTCTTTGCTGACGATGCTGCTGTAACATCTCACACTGAAGAGTGCCTGCAGAGTCTCATCGACAGGTTTGCGGCTGCCTGCAATGAATTTGGCCTAACCATCAGCCTCAAGAAAACGAACATCATGGGGCAGGACGTCAGTAATGCTCCATCCATCAATATTGGCGACCACGCTCTGGAAGTGGTTCAAGAGTTCACCTACCTAGGCTCAACTATCACCAGTAACCTGTCTCTAGATGCAGAAATCAACAAGCGCATGGGTAAGGCTTCCACTGCTATGTCCAGACTGGCCAAGAGAGTGTGGGAAAATTGCGCACTGACACGGAACACAAAAGTCCGAGTGTATCAGGCCTGTGTCCTCAGTACCTTGCTCTATGGCAGCGAGGCCTGGACAACGTTAGCCAGCCAAGAGCGTCGTCTCAATTCATTCCATCTTCGCTGCCTTCGGAGAATACTTGGCATCAGGTGGCAGGACTATATCTCCAACACAGAAGTCCTCGAGGCGGCCAACATCCCCAACTTATACACACGACTGAGTCAGCGGCGCCTGAGATGGCTTGGCCATGTGAGCCGCATGGAAGATGGCAGGGTCCCCAAAGACACATTGTACAGCGAGCTCGCCACTGGTATCAGACCCACCGGCCGTCCATGTCTCCGCTATAAAGACGTCTGCAAACGCGACATGAAATCCTGTGACATTGATCACAAGTCGTGGGAGTCATTGCCAGCATTCGCCAGAGCTGGCGGGCAGCCATAAAGACAGGGCTAAATTGTGGCGAGTCGAAGAGACTTAGTAGTTGGCAGGAAAAAAGACAGAGGCGCAAGGGGAGAGCCAACTGTGCAACAGCCCCGACAAACAAATTTCTCTGCAGCACCTGTGGAAGAGCCTGTCACTCCAGAATTGGAGCGCTGCTTCACAAACCACTGACCACCTCCAGGCGCGTATCCATTGTCTCTCGAGATAAGGAGGCCCAAAAGAAAGAGAAAATTGGGAACTACAGACCTGTTAGCCTTACCTCAGTACTAGGGAAAATGCTAGAATCTATTTTCAAGTATGCGATAAATGGATCTGATTGGGTATAGGCTATATGGATTTATGAATGGGAAATCATGCTTGATGAACATGTTGGAGTTTTTTTTAGGATGTTACTATCAGTATAGGAAAGGGGAGCCGGTGGACTTTCAGAAGGCTTTTGATAAAGTGCCCTACAGGAGGTTGGTAAGCAAAATTAAAGAACATGGGATAGAAGGTAATGTACTGACATGCAATAAGGATTGGTTAACAGGCAGGAAACAAAGAATAGGAATAAACGGGATATTCTTGCATTGGCAGGCTGTGAAAGCTGGAGTACCGCAGGGATGAGTACTTGGGCCCCAGCTCTTCACAATATATATCAATGATTTGGGTATGGGGACCAACGTAATATTTTCAACTTTGCAGATGACACAAAACTAGGTGGGAATGTGTGTTGTGAGGAATATGCAAAGCGGCTTCAAGGGATTTGGACAGACTTAGTGGGCAAGAATGTGGCAGATGGAATATAATGTGGAAAAATGTGAGGTTAGCCACTTTGATAGAATGAATAGATGTGCAGAGTATTTTTTTTAATTGGTACGAGATTAGAAAGTGTAGATGCACAAAGGGTCCTGGGTGTGCTCATCAATAGGTCGCTGAAAGCGAACATGAAGGTGCAGCACGCATTTAGGAAGGCTAATGGTATGTTAGCATTTATCACAAGACCATTTGTTTTCAGGAGTAGTGAAGTCTTGCTGCAATTGTATAGAACATTGGTTAGACTGCACTTGGAGTACTGTGTGCAGTAAGGTCCCCTTACCTGAGGAACGATATTATGACCACAGTGGGAGTGCAAAGAAGGGTCACCAGACTTGTTCCCGGGATGGTGGGACTGTCCTATGAAGAGAGATTGTGGAAACTAGGCATGTATTCTCTCGGGTTTCGAAGAATGAGAGGTGATCTCATTGAATCCTACAAAATACTTAAAGGGATAGACAGGGTAGATGCAGCTAACATGTATCCCCTGGTTGGAGAGTACAGAACAAGCAGACACAATTTTAAAATAAGAGATGCCCTCTTAAATGGCCTAGCAAGCCATTCCGTTGTCCCTAACCGCTACAAAGTCTATGCAAAGGAATGAAACCAGACAGAACACCCGGCATCAACCTAGGCACCGGAAACGACAATGGCTAACCCAGCCCTGTCGATCCTGCAAAGTCCTCCTTACTAACATCTGGGGGCTTGTGCCAAAGTTGGGAGAGCTGTCTTATAGACTAGTCAAGCAACAGCCTGACAGAGTCATTCTCATGGAATCATACCTTACAGACAATGTCCCAGACACTGCCATCACCATCCCCGGGTACGTCCTGTCCCACCTGCAGGACAGACCCAGCAGAGGTGGTGGCACAGTGGTATACAGTAGGGACGGAGTTGCCCTGGAAGTCCGCAAATTCGACTCCAGACTCCATGAAGTTTCATGGCATCAGGTCAAACATGGGCAAGGTAACCTCCTACTGATCATCACCTACCGCCCTCCCTCAGCTGATGAGTCAGTATTCCTGCCTGTTGAACACCACTTGGAGGAAACTCTGAGGGTGGCAAGGGCACAAAATGTACTCTGGGTGGGGGACTTCAATGTCCATCACCAAGAGTGGCTCGGCAGCACCACTACGTACCGAGCTCTCCGAGTCCTAAAGGACATAGCTGCTAGACTGGGTCTGCGGCAGGTGGTGGGGGAACCAACACAAGGGAAGAAGATAGTTGACCTCGTCCTCACCAATCTGCCTGCCGCAGATGCATCTGTCCATGACAGTATTGGTAGGAGTGACCACCGCACAGTCCTTGTGGAGACAAAGTCCCGCCTTCACATTGAGGATACCGTCAATCGTGTTGTGTGACACTATCACCGTGCTGAATGGGATAGATTTCCAACAGATCTAGCAATGCAAAACTGGGCATACATGAGGCACTGTGGGCTATCAGCAGAAGCAGAATTGTACTCAACCACAATCTGTAACCTCATGGCCCGGCATATCCCCCACTCTACCATTACCGTCAAGCCAGGAGACCAACCTTGGTTCAGTGAAGATTGCAGGAGGGCATGCCAGGAGCAGCACCAGACATACATCAAAATGAGGGGTCAACCTGGTGAAGCTACACCACAGGACTACCTGCATGCCAAACTGCATAAGCAGCATGAGATAGACAGAGCAAAGCGATCTCATAATCAATGAATCAGATCGAAGCTCTGCAGTCCTGCCACATCCAGTCCAGAATGGTGGTGGGCAATTAAACACCTAACTGGAGGAGGTGGCTCCACAAATATCCCCATCCTCAATGATGGGGGAGCCCAGCACGTCAGTGTGAGAAGAAGAGACTGAAGGCACTGGATACTGCAAAGTACTGAAGACCTGTGCTCCAGAACTTGCCGCGCCCCTTGCCAAGCTGTCCCAGTACAGCTACAGCACTGGATCTACCCTGCAATGTGGAAAATTGCCCAGGTATGTCCTGTACACAAAAGGCATGACGAATCAAACCCGGCCAATTACCGCCCCATCAGCCTCCTCTCAATCATCAGTAAAGTGATGGAAGGTGTCATCAACAGTGCCATCAAGCAGCACTTGCTTAGCAACAACTTATCAGTGACGCTCAGTTTGGGTTCCACCAGGGCCACTCAGCTCCTGACCTCATTACAGCTTTGGTTCAAACATGGACAAAAGAGTAGAACTCAAGAGGTGAGGTGAGAGTGACTGCCCTTGACACCAGGGCAGCATTTGCCCGAGTATGGCATCAAGGATTCCTCACAAAACTGAGGTCAATGGGAATCAGGGGGAAAACCCTCCGCTGGCTGGAGTCATACCTAGCGCAAAGGAAGATGGTTCTGGTTGTTGGAGGTCAATCATCTGAGCACCAGGACATCACTGCAGGAGTTCTTCAGTGTAGTGTCCTCGGCCCAACCATCTTCAGCTGCTTCATCAATGACCTTCCTTCAATCATAAGGTCAGAAGTGGGGATGTTCGCTGATGATTGTATAATGTACAGCACCAATCGTGACTCCTCAGATACTGAAGCAGTCTGTGTAGATATGCAGCAAGACCTGGACAATATCCAGGCTCGGGCTGATAAGGGCAAGTCACATTCGCGCCACACAAGTGCCAGGCAATGACT
Organism: Heterodontus francisci; assembly: GCF_036365525.1. NCBI lineage: Eukaryota > Metazoa > Chordata > Chondrichthyes > Heterodontiformes > Heterodontidae > Heterodontus > Heterodontus francisci. The sequence goes on along the minus strand of NW_027142348.1, from coordinate 222,405 downwards.
ATCTCCAACAAAAGAGAATCTAACCATCTCCCCTTGACATTCAACGGCATTACCATCGCTGAATCCACCACTATCATCATCCTAGGGGCTACCATTGACCAGAAATTGAACTGGAGAAGCCATATAAATACCGTGGCTACAAGAGCAGGTCAAAGGCTCGAAATCCCGAGGCGAGTAACTCACCTCCTGACTCCCCAATGCCAGTCCACCATCTACAAGGCACAAGTCAGGAGTGTGATGGAATACTCTCCACTTGCCTGGATGGGTGCAACTCCAACAATACGCAAGGAGCTCGACACCATCCAGAACAAAGTAGCCCGCTTGTCTGGCACGTCATCCACAAACATTCACTCCATTTACCACCAACGCAAAGTGGCAGCAGTGTGTACCATCTACAAGATGCAATGCAGCAATGCACCAAGGCTCCTTAGACAGCACCTTCCAAACCCGCGACCTCTACCAACTAGAAGGACAAGGGCAGCAAATACATGGGAACACCACCACCTGCAAGTTCCTCTCCAAGTCACACACCATCCTGACTTGGAACTATATTGCCATTCCTTCACTGTCGCTGGGTCAAAATCCTGGAAGATCCTTCCTAACAGCACTGTGGGTGTACCTACGCCACATGGGCTGGCGTGGCTCAAGAAGGCAGCTCACCACCACCTTCCCAAGAGCAATTAGGGATGGGCAATAAATGTTGGCCTGGTCAGCGACCCAACATCCCATGAATGAATTAAAAAAAAATCACTACGGAAGAAGTACTGAACAAACTATTGGGATTGAAGGCAGACAAATCCCCAGAGCCTGATGGCCTACATCCTCGGATCTTAAAGGATATGGCAGCGGAGATAGTGGATCCTTTGGTTACAATATTCCAAAATTCCCTGGATGCAGGAAAGGTTCCAGTGGATTGGGAAAAAAACAGTATAACACCCTTATTCAAAAAGGGAGGGAGGCAGAAAGTAGGAAATACTAGTCCAATTAGTTTAACGTCTATTGTTGGGACATTGTTCGAATCCACTGTTAAGGAAGTAATAACAGGACTTTAAGAAAGTCAAAACGCAACCCATCAGAGTCAGCATGGTTTTATGAAGGGTAAATCCTGTTTGACGAATTTGCTAGAGTGCTTCGAAGCTGTGACAAGAAATGTGAAAAATGGCGATACTCTGGATGTAGTATATCTGGACTTCCAGAAGGCATTTGATAAGGTGCCACACGGAAGGTTAATACACAAGGTAAGGTCACATGGGTTTAGGGGCAATTTATTAGCTTGGATAGAGGATTGACTAAGCAACAGAAAACCGAGAGTCGGGATGAATGGATCTTTTTCTGGTTGGCAAGATGTATTACTGGGGTGCCAGAAGGTTCGTCCTTATGCCCCAACTATTTACAATCTATATTAATGACTTGGATGAAGGGATAGAAGGTACTATAACCACATTTGAAGATGACACTAAAATAGATTGGATAATAAGTTGCAATAAATACATAAGAAATTTACAAATTGAAATGGATAGATTAGATGAATGGGCCAAAATTTGGCAGATGGAGTTTAACTTGGTTAAGTGTTAGGTTATCAATTTTGGTCAGAAAAATAGAAAGGTAAATTATTATCTAAATGGAGAGAAACTTCAGAGTACTTCGGTGCAGAGGGATCTGGGTGTCCTCATGCATGAATCACAGAAAGCTTGTTTGCAGGTACAGCAGGTGAAAAGGAAGGCAAATGGAATTTTGGCATTTATTGCTAAAGGAATAGAATATAAAAGGAGGGAAGTGTTGCTGCAACTGTACAAGGCATTAATGAGACCGCACCTGGAATACTGCGTATAGTTTTAGTCTCCTTACTTGAGGATAGATGTAGTTGTATTGGAGGCAGTTCATAGGAGGGTCACGAGATTGATTCCAGGGATGAGGGGTTTTTCTTACGGAGAGAGATTGAGCAGTTTATGCATTTACTCTCCAGAGTTTGGAACAATAAGAGGAAATCCAATAGAGGTACATACGATGATTAAGGGATTGATAAAGTAGACGGAGAGAAGATGTTTCCTCTTGTGGAGCAATCTAGAACGAGAGGTCATAGTTTTAAGATAAGGCGTACCAGATTTAAAACAGATATGAAGAGAAATTTCTTCTCTCAATCAGTCGTACGTCTGTGGAATTCACTACTCCAGAGTGTGGTGGATGCCGGGACATTAAGTAACCTTAAGGAGGAGATAGACAGATTTTTTAATTAGAAATGGGTTGAAGGGTGATGGAGAATTGGCAGAAAAGTGGTGTTGAGGCCGAGATGAGATCAGCAATGATCGTATTGAATGGTGGGGCAGGCTGGAGGGGTGGAAATGCCTACTCCTGCTCCTAGTTTCTATGTTCTTATGTGGATCTGTCCAGGAAAGAGCGGGTGACATATCTATTATCTCTCTCTATGTTGTCTGTTGATAAATCTGCTGTGTGACGGAGGCCATCTATGTCGGGTGAGTTGAATTATACTGTCTGCTACCTCAGCAGGGAGATGCAGGATGAGAGGTTCCGTGGCTTTGTCAGGATAGCGGGATTCCTGATGGTGTAGCTGTCTCTGCGGGGTCCCCATGTCAACGGGGAGAGGGACAAGAACTGAAATAACTCTCACTCTATTAATGTACAGTTGGTGTGTGAGCATGCCCAGTACATCATGTTGGTGAATGTCCACTATCCTGGCAGCAGCCACCATACCTTCATTCTGAAGCAGTCAGCCGGTCCCAACACTTCGGGCCTCCATGCAGAACCAGAATGTGGCTCATGACCTCCAAACTCTGGACACTCCCCTCCACCAAACAAAACCACCAGATGAAGCCATGCTTCTGATGTCTGAACCGCTCGGGGGGAGCCCTCCAGTACACACTGGAGCAGGTGTCCAAGTTCATGGTGTTCTGCTGCACCCTTCATATCATCACCATCATGAGGGCACAGGCATTGGCACCAGGAATATGGAGGCCAACTCAGGAGGAGGAAGAGGCAGGGAGGATATTTCCTGGATGCCTTCGACCCGGACAGGCTGTCAGGGAGTGTTTGCTATGATTCCAGCTCCCATAGGACAACTTCCCTTTCCCTCCATGGATCCCCTATTCTCCACCATTACACCCATCTGAGACGCCCCATCACAGTGACCCCTCGGTCACAATCCTGCAATAAAAAACACCAACAAGAACCTTTTCATTAACATCGTCATCCAACAACACATCCAATTATACAAACAAAACTGAATGATTCACCCTTGTGTATTCCCTTAGTGCCTGTCTGATGGATTACCTCAACATGCCTAGTTCTCCTACATTGTGTTTCCCCAGTGGCTGCAGCATGGCTGGTGGAAGGCTGTTGACTTTCACTGAGGGAGTCTGTAGATGGCCTTGCAGGACCTCCTCGAGCAGCTCTGGGTTTGAGGACTCGGATTCACACTGCACCACATCGACATGGGCAGCAGCTCCAGAATTGTTCACATCTGAGACCTGTGTCTTATAACTCGTTCGTGACCTCGACCTCCGGTGAGCTGACACATAAACTATCCTTTACCCGTGGCCTGGCTGCAGCTCACTCGTGCTCGGTGACTCACCCCATGCTGATTCCGACTCTATACCAGCCTCTAAGGTACACACAGTGGAAGTATTTGATCTGGTGACTCTGAGTATCAGACGGAGTGATGGGGAATCAGCATCAGTGCTGTGCTGCTGCTCTCTTTCTATCTCCTGGAGCTGCTGTGACTGGGAAGCTGGCAGTTTTGGGGTGTCATTGGAAAGTATAAAATCCGAAGGGGAGGATTGGGTGAGGCATTGGGGGTGGTGGAAAGAAGGACGTCCATGGTCTCACCATCTCAAGCTTATACATCATCATTTATGACGTGTACCAGTTCTGATGAAGGGTCACAGATCTGAAACATTAACAGTGTTTTTCTCTACACCGATGCTGCCAGACCAGCTGAGTATTTCCAGCACTTTCTGTTCTCTTCCCTTAGCTCTGGAATTCTCTTCCAAAACCCTAAATACAGTAAGTTGCACAGAGTCCAGTTTTAGGGACTACTACTTGTACAGAGTACTAAACACAATAAAGTTAATGAGTGACTGAATGTTAAGAGATCGAAGCGTTGATCTCTTTCCAAAAGTTAGTTATCTATTGCATTTAGCATTACACTTGATTTTAAGCTGAACTTGTAGTTTCTTTCACAGTCTGTTTGTGACAGCTGGACAGTTCATTGATTCTCATGGAATAGGAGGGTCAGTGTCAGTTTGGATAAAAAACCAAACTGGCTTAATGAGAGAAAACAGTGAGTTGTGGTAAACAGTTGCTTTTTCAGACTGGAGGAAGGTAGACAGTGGTGTTTCCCCAAGGGGCAGTGATTGGACCACTGATATTTTTCTGATATATATAAATAATTTGGATACTGGAACAAAGAACACTCAGATCGAGGGAGCTTCTGCTCATATCCACCATTCCCAGTTCCTGCTTTAGAGCCCTGGCCTCAACAGCGGTAAGGAGCCTCTGTGTGGTTGTGGTGGTGACATCTCTCTCACTGTCAGTGACTGTGGTTAGTTGCTCACTGACCCCATCTATATCACTCTTGTTCTTAGACTGGCCTGCAGTTTAGGCCCAGGTTACCACACACCCTGGTAATTTCCAGTTATCTTGTCATCCTTTTATGGAGGAGGTTGAGCAGAGACTGTGAGGCTCACAAATGTGTTGCCCTAAGAAGAACCGGGATATCTGGATTTGTGTTTGGAGACAGCAGCCACTACTGCCCACTGATGTCTGACTTTGTCTGAAGCTGTCAGATTTTATCTCAACACAGGGTATGGTCAGCTTCAGGGGAGGCAGAGCTTTAACACGGGTCTAATTCCCTCATAGCCCCTCTTCACATCTTCTAACTCCTCACCTAGTCTGGGAGTGTCTGCCTGTAACTCAGTGTTTTGGTCCAGTATTTGTTCTAATTTTCTCTGCGGATAATATACTCCATCATGGGGCTCCTGATCCCAGAGTAACTGATTGTACAGGATGCCAATGTACTCCTACCAACCTGAATTTTCATTCTGTAAATTGTCCATCGCTTCCTTCAATTTTTTGTGTCTTTTATTTAACCGTCAGGTGCAGAGATGTGCCCCATTGACCAACTTGTCTCCACCCTTTTTTATCTTAAATTTGTATTTCTGGACATCCTCAGATATTCTATTGAGAATTAAATCGTAATCCCCATCGTAATCCCCATCATTCTATTTGGCCTCCTTATCTCGACAGACAATGGATACGCGCCTGGAGGTGGTCAGTGGTTTGTGAAGCAGCGCGTGGAGAGGCTATCAAGGCCAATTCTTGAGTGACAGGCTCTCCCACAGATGCTGCAGAGAAATGTGTTTGTCGGGGCTGTTACACAGTTGGCTCTCCCCTTGCGCCTCTGTATTTTTTCCTGCCAACTACTAAGTCTCTTCGACTCGCCCCATTTTAGCCCCGTCTTTATGGCTGCCCGCCAGCTCTGTCGAGCGCTGGCAACTGACTCCCACGACTTGTGATCAATGTCACAGGATTTCATGTCACGTTTGCAGACGTCTTTAAAGCGGAGACATGGACGGCCGGTGGGTCTGATACCAGTGGCGAGCTCGCTGCACAATGTGTCTTTGGGGATCCTGCCATCTTCCATGCGGCTCACATGGCCGAGCCATCTCAGGCGCCGCTGACTCAGTAGTGTGTCTAAGCTGGGGATGTTGGCCGCATCGAGGACTTCTGTGTTTGGAGATACGGTCCTGCCACCTGATGCCAAGTATTCTCCGGAGGCAGCGAAGATGGAATGAATTGAAACGTTACTCTTGGCTGACATACGTTGTCCAGGCCTCGCTGCCATAGAGCAAGGTACTGAGGACACAGGCCTGATACACTCGGACTTTTGTGTTCCGTGTCAGTGCGCAATTTTCCCACACTCTCTTGGCCAGTCTGGACATAGCAGTGGAAGCCTTACCCATGCGCTTGTTGATTTCTGCATCGACAGACAGGTTACTGGTGATAGTTGAGCCTAGGTAGGTGAACTCTTGAACCACTTCCAGAGCGTGGTCGCCAATATTGATGGATGGAGCATTACTGACGTCCTGCCCCATGATGTTCGTTTTCTTGAGGCTGATGGTTAGGCCAAATTCATTGCAGGCAGCCGCAAACCTGTCGATGAGACTCTGCAGGCACTCTTCAGTGTGAGATGTTACAGCAGCATCGTCAGCAAAGAGGAGTTCCCTGATCAGGACTTTCCGTACTTTGGACTTCGCTCTTAGACGGGCAAGGTTGAAGAACCTGCCCCCTGATCTTGTGTGGAGGAAAATTCCTTCTTCAGAGGATTTGAACGCATGTGAAAGCAGCAGGGAGAAGAAAATCCCAAAAAGTGTGGATGCGAGAACACAGCCCTGTTTCACACCACTCAGGATAGGAAAGGGCTCTGATGAGGAGCCACCATGTTGAATTGTGCCTTTCATATTGTCATAGAATGAGGTGATGATACTTAGTAGCTTTGGTGGACATCTGATCTTTTCTAGTAGTCTGAAGAGACCACGTCTGCTGACGAGGTCAAAGGCTTTGGTGAGATCAATGAAAGCAATGTAGAGGGGCATCTGTTGTTCACGGCATTTCTCCTGTATCTGACGAAGGGAGAACAGCATGTCAATGGTCGATCTCTCTGCACGAAAGCCACACTGTGCCTCAGGGGAGACGCGCTCGGCCAGCTTCTGGAGCCTGTTCAGAGCGACTCGAGCAAAGACTTTCCCCACTATGCTGAGCAGGGAGATTCCACGGTAGTTGTTGCAGTCACCGCGGTCACCTTTGTTTTTATAGAGGGTGATGATATTGGCATCGTGCATGTCCTGGGGTACTGCTCCCTCGTCCCAGCACAGGCATAGCAGTTCATGTAGTGCTCAGAGTATATCACGCTTGGCACTCTTGATTATTTCAGGGGTAATGCTGTCCTTCCCAGGGGCTTTTCCGCTGGCTAGAGAATCAATGGCATCACAGAGTTCCGATTTGGTTGGCTGTATGTCCAGCTCATCCATGACTGGTAGAGGCTGGGCTGCATTGAGGGCAGTCTCAGTGACAGCATTCTCCCTGGAGTACAGTTCTAGGCAGTGCTCAACCCAGCGGTCCATCTGTTTGCGTTGGTCAGTGATTATGTCCCCCGATTTAGATTTGAGGGGGGCGATCTTCTTGATGGTTGGCCCAAGAGCTCTCTTCATGCCATCATACATTCCTCTGATGTTTCCGGTGTCTGAGGCCAGCTGAATATGACTGCATAGGTGTTGCCAGTAGTCGTTTGCGCAACGCCTAGCTGTTCTTTGTGCAGTACATCTGGCTGCTTTAAGTGCTGCGGATGTTAAATCGCTGGGGGCTTTCTTGTAGTTCAACAGTGCAATGCGCTTAGCGGCTATGACAGGTTGCAGCTCTTCAATGTGAGATTGAAACCATTCTGCATTTCTCTTCACACTTTTGCCGTAGGTGGTCAAAGCTGACTCATAGATGGCGTCTCTGATGTGGGCCCACTTGGTCTCAGCATCCCCTGTGGGAGTGTTTTGAAGGGCTGTTACAAGTGAATTTAGAAATTTTTGTAACAGCTGTGGGTGAGAAATTCTGCTCGTGTTGATGCGCGGGTGGCCCTTCTGCTTGGAATGATGCAACTTCTTTGGTCTGAGTCTAACCTTGCTGCACACCAGGGAACGGTCGGTGTCGCAGTCCGCACTGTGGAAGCTGCGTGTGATTTGAACACTGTTTAAGGCGGCTCGCCTTGTGACAATGAGGTCTAGCTGGTGCCAACGACGCGATCTTGGGTGCCTCCATGAAACCTGGTGACAGGGTTTAGTGTGAAAGAACGAGTTGGTGATGCAGAGGTTATGATAGGTACACAACTCAAGCAGTCTCTGCCCGTTCTCATTCATCCTTCCAACGCCATAGCGCCCAAGGCAGGAGGGCCATGAGTCATGGTCGGCCCCAACCCTGGCATTAAAATCCCCCAGCAGGAATAGGTGTTCGGTGTTGGGGATGCAGCTAATGATGTTATGGAGTTGTTCATCGAACTGGTCTTTAGCTTCATGTGGGGAGCAGAGTGTTGGAGCATAGATGCTGAGTAGGTGTACTGGACCAGAGGCGGTGAGCAGTCGGATGGACAGTATGCGTTCCGAGCCATTTGAGGGAGGCTCTATCATGCTGAGCAAAGAGTTTCTGATGGCGAAGCCCACTCCATGCTGTCTTGGTTCTTCAGGATCCATGCCCTGCCAGAAGAAGGTGTAGCCTTGCTCTGCTGGAGAGCCACTCGCGGGGAGGCGAGTCTCCTGAAGTGCTGCAATGTCCACATTGAATCTACTGAGCTCGTTGTTAATGATGGCGGTCTTCCGAGAATCGTTGATTTGTGTAAGGTCTTCCGACAGGCCAGGACACATAGTTCTGACGTTCCAGCTTGCAAAGCGAAGGGCTGGTACCTTCTTTCCTTTTTTCATGTTGTTTGGTGCGGTGTATCAGTCCACCTTTCGGGCAATGACCCTGAGCTCCAAGCACCCATTGAAGCAGGCAGACTGTGGCGGGACAGAACCTTATTGACCGGGGGCTGCCCGGTTTGAGGCGGGCGGTAGCTGTCCAGTGAGGTGCAATGACCTCTCCCACCGACAAAGGCAACCCGTGGCGCCCAGTTTCTACGCCAATTTATCTGGACTTATAACCCGTAACTGCTGCCTTCCGTGTTGTTTCAGTCGCTGTGAGGCAACTATGGAGTGACCTCTCCATGGCGCATGCCTGGGCAAATTTATGGAGGTTGAGAGTTGCCCAGTCGTCAAAACCCCTCTCTCGGCCTTTCTGGTGGGGTCCAAAGGAGTGCAGGACACGACGTTTGGCACCAGTATGGCTGCAGGAACTGCCGGAAACATGCCAAAGGTGACACATGACCGCCTACGGGGTTCCGCTCCGGATTTTCTGTTAGGGTTTACTCCCTTCGCCTTGGTCTCTCCCGAGACGCCCACAAGGCAGTGGGGTTGTTGGGGCCCCTACACAGGTGTAGGATGGTGCCGGTGGGAGGAGGGGATGCAAGGGGGAGGGGTAGAGGGAGGGGGTGGGGGGGGGTGCAGGGGAAGGGGGTGCGGGGTGAAGATGGTGCGAGGGGGGGCGGGCTGGGACGGGGTTGTGAGGGGGTGAGCTGAGAGGGTGGAGCAGGGAAGGGGACGGGGGTGGGGGGGGTGGAAGGGGGGTAAAGGGGGGGAGGGGGGTGGAATCTGGTGCAGGTAATAAGCCATTTCCTCAGCGCCCACCATCGACGTCCGGAAAGCTCATCCACGTCCTTCGGGAGGTGAAGCATCATTTGGCAGACTTAGAGGTGATTACATTTGCTAAGGGTTTTTTTTTTGCAGTGGTTTAAATAAAGGCATGCAGCATTGCCGACAGTGCGCTGCAGATGCTCTCCGAGCCATCTCCCGCGGGCGCTTTGAAGTTGCGGCCGGGGGGGCCGTTCGTGGATGTTTTGGGTGTTCGGGGCACCTTTTCACAGGACTTCTCTCGGGTCCCGCAGCTCCTTCTTCACCTCAATGGACTTACCGCATGCCGTGGCTGCAGACACTCTGGACTGTGAAGACAGCAGGATCGGAGATTGAAGTATCGGCAGCTGTGCTCGTCAGTTTCATCCGGATCAATTTCATTGAGAAAACAAAGAGCAGGAGTGGCTGGGGGAGGGCAGTGGGCCCAGGTAACATACACTAAACTAACTGTTAACTTTTAGATAGGGCTAAAATGAACTGATTTAAAGAGTCAGGGGAATTTAAACAGTTTAAGAGGGCAGATTGGGGGAGAAAATGTTAGGGATGGGAGCAGATGGCCATGGATCGAGTTGAACAGCAAGGGAGCTTCCAGCCCAGGAGCCATCTTGAACAACTAATACAGGTGATAATATTCCAGTTAATTGTTAAATTAGATATCATCACTAATACACAGGTGATAATATTCCAGTTAATTGTTAAATTAGATAACATCACTAATACACAGGTGATAATATTACAGTTAATTGTTAAATTAGATATCATCACTAATACACAGGTGATAATATTCCAGTTAATTGTTAAATTAGATATCATCACTAATACACAGGTGATAATATTCCAGTTAATTGTTAAATTAGATATCATCACTAATACACAGGTGATAATATTCCAGTTATTTGTTAAATTAGATATCATCACTAATACACAGGTGATAATATTCCAGTTAATTGTTAAATTAGATATCATCACTAATACACAGGTGATAATATTCCAGTTAATTGTTAAATTAGATATCATCACTAATACACAGGTGATAATATTCCAGTTAATTGTTAAATTAGATATCATCACTCATACACAGGTGATAATATTCCAGTTAATTGTTAAATTAGATATCATCACTAATACACAGGTGATAATATTCCAGTTAATTGTTAAATTAGATGTCATCACTAATACACAGGGGATAATATTCCAGTTAATTGTTAAATTAGATATCATCACTAATACACAGGTGATAATATTCCAGTTAATTGTTAAATTAGATATCATCACTAATACACAGGGGATAATATTACAGTTAATTGATAAATTAGATGTCATCACTAATGCACAGGTGATAATATTCCAGTTAATTGTTAAATTAGATATCATCACTAATACACAGGTGATAATATTCCAGTTAATTGTTAAATTAGATATCATGACTAATACACAGGGGATAATATTCCAGTTAATTGTTAAATTCGATATCATCACTAATACACAGGTGATAATATTACAGTTAATTGTTAAATTAGATATCATCACTAATACACAGGTGATAATATTCCAGTTAATTGTTAAATTAGATATCATCACTAATACACAGGTGATAATATTCCAGTTAATTGTTAAATTAGATATCATCACTAATACACAGGTGATAATATTCCAGTTAATTGTTAAATTAGATATCATCACTAATACACAGGTGATAATATTCCAGTTAATTGTTAAATTAGATATCATCACTAATACACAGGTGATAATATTCCAGTTAATTGTTAAATTAGATATCATCACTAATACACAGGTGATAATATTCCAGTTAATTGTTAAATTAGATATCATCACTAATACACAGGTGATAATATTCCAGTTAATTGTTAAATTAGATATCATCACTAATACACAGGTGATAATATTCCAGTTAATTGTTAAATTAGATGTCATCACTAATACACAGGTGATAATATTCCAGTTAATTGTTAAATTAGATGTCATCACTAATACACAGGTGATAATATTCCAGTTAATTGTTAAATTATATGTCATCACTAATACACAGGTGATAATATTCCAGTTAATTGTTAAATTAGATATCATCACTAATACACAGGTGATAATATTCCAGTTAATTGTTAAATTAGATGTCATCACTAATACACAGGTGATAATATTCCAGTTAATTGTTAAATTAGATGTCATCACTAATACACAGGCGATAATATTCCAGTTAATTGTTAAATTAGATATCATCACTAATACACAGGTGATAATATTCCAGTTAATTGTTAAATTAGATATCATCACTAATACACAGGCGATAATATTCCAGTTAATTGTTAAATTAGATGTCATCACTAATACACAGGTGATAATATTCCAGTTAATTGTTAAATTAGATGTCATCACTAATACACAGGTGATAATATTCCAGTTAATTGTTAAATTAGGTATCATCACTAATACACAGGGGATAATATCCCAGTTAATTGTTAAATTAGATGTCATCACTAATACACAGGTGATAATATTCCAGTTAATTGTTAAATTAGATATCATCACTATTACACAGGTGATAATATTCCAGTTAATTGTTAAATTAGATGTCATCACTAATACACAGGTGATAATATTCCAGTTAATTGTTAAATTAGATGTCATCACTAATACACAGGTGATAATATTCCAGTTAATTGTTAAATTAGATATCATCACTAATACACAGGTGATAATATTCCAGTTAATTGTTAAATTAGATATCATCACTAATACACAGGTGATAATATTCCAGTTAATTGTTAAATTAGATGTCATCACTAATACACAGGTGATAATATTCCAGTTAATTGTTAAATTAGATATCATCACTAATACACAGGTGATAATATTCCAGTTAATTGTTAAATTAGATATCATGACTAATACACAGGGGATAATATTCCAGTTAATTGTTAAATTCGATATCATCACTAATACACAGGTGATAATATTCCAGTTAATTGTTAAATTAGATATCATCACTAATACACAGGTGATAATATTCCAGTTAATTGTTAAATTAGATATCATCACTAATACACAGGTGATAATATTCCAGTTAATTGTTAAATTAGATATCATCACTAATACACAGGTGATAATATTCCAGTTAATTGTTAAATTAGATATCATCACTAATACACAGGTGATAATATTCCAGTTAATTGTTAAATTAGATATCATCACTAATACACAGGTGATAATATTCCAGTTAATTGTTAAATTAGATATCATCACTAATACACAGGTGATAATATTCCAGTTAATTGTTAAATTAGATATCATCACTAATACACAGGTGATAATATTCCAGTTAATTGTTAAATTAGATATCATCACTAATACACAGGTGATAATATTCCAGTTAATTGTTAAATTAGATATCATCACTAATACACAGGTGATAATATTCCAGTTAATTGTTAAATTAGATGTCATCACTAATACACAGGTGATAATATTCCAGTTAATTGTTAAATTAGATGTCATCACTAATACACAGGTGATAATATTCCAGTTAATTGTTAAATTAGATATCATCACTAATACACAGGTGATAATATTCCAGTTAATTGTTAAATTAGATGTCATCACTAATACACAGGTGATAATATTCCAGTTAATTGTTAAATTAGATATCATCACTAATACACAGGTGATAATATTCCAGTTAATTGTTAAATTAGATATCATCACTAATACACAGGTGATAATATTCCAGTTAATTGTTAAATTAGATGTCATCACTAATACACAGGTGATAATATTCCAGTTAATTGTTAAATTAGATATCATCACTAATACACAGGTGATAATATTCCAGTTAATTGTTAAATTAGATGTCATCACTAATACACAGGTGATAATATTCCAGTTAATTGTTAAATTAGATGTCATCACTAATACACAGGTGATAATATTCCAGTTAATTGTTAAATTAGATATCATCACTAATACACAGGTGATAATATTCCAGTTAATTGTTAAATTAGATATCATCACTAATACACAGGTGATAATATTCCAGTTAATTGTTAAATTAGATGTCATCACTAATACACAGGTGATAATATTCCAGTTAATTGTTAAATTAGATGTCATCACTAATACACAGGTGATAATATTCCAGTTAATTGTTAAATTAGATATCATCACTAATACACAGGGGATAATATTCCAGTTAATTGTTAAATTAGATATCATCACTAATACACAGGTGATAATATTCCAGTTAATTGTTAAATTAGATGTCATCACTTATACACAGTTGATAATATTCCAGATAATTGTTAAATTACATGTCATCACTAATACACAGGGGATAATATTCCAGTTAATTGTTAAATTAGATGTCATCACTAATACACAGGTGATAATATTCCAGTTAATTGTTAAATTAGATGTCATCACTAATACACAGGTGATAAAATTCCAGTTAATTGTTAAATTAGATATCATCACTAATACACAGGTGATAATATTCCAGTTAATTGTTAAATTAGATGTCATCACTAATACACAGGTGATAATATTCTAGTTAATTGTTAAATTCGATGTCATCACTAATACACAGGCGATAATATTCCAGTTAATTGTTAAATTAGATGTCATCACTAATACACAGGTGATAATATTCCAGTTAATTGTTAAATTAGATGTCATCACTAATACACAGGTGATAATATTCCAGTTAATTGTTAAATTAGATGTCATCACTAATACACAGGTGATAATATTCCAGTTAATTGTTAAATTAGATGTCATCACTAATGCACAGGTGATAATATTCCAGTTAATTGTTAAATTAGATATCATCACTAATACACAGGTGATAATATTCCAGTTAATTGTTAAATTAGATATCATCACTAATACTCAGGCGATAATATTCCAGTTAATTGTTAAATTAGATGTCATCACTAATACACAGGTGATAATATTCCAGTTAATTGTTAAATTAGATGTCATCACTAATACACAGGTGATAATATTCCAGTTAATTGTTAAATTAGATGTCATCACTAATACTCAGGCGATAATATTCCAGTTAATTGTTAAATTAGATGTCATCACTAATACACAGGCGATAATATTCAGTTAATTGTTAAATTAGATGTCATCACTAATACACAGGTGATAATATTCCAGTTAATTGTTAAATTAGATGTCATCACTAATACACAGGTGATAATATTCCAGTTAATTGTTAAATTAGATGTCATCACTAATACTCAGGCGATAATATTCCAGTTAATTGTTAAATTAGATATCATCACTAACACACAGGGGATAATATTCCAGTTAATTGTTAAATTAGATGTCATCACTAATACACAGGTGATAATATTCCACTTAATTGTGAAATTAGATGTCATCACTAATACACAGGTGATAATATTCCAGTTAATTGTTAAATTAGATATCATCACTAATACACAGGTGATAATATTCCAGTTAATTGTTAAATTAGATGTCATCACTAATACACAGGTGATAATATGCTAGTTAATTGTTAAATTCGATGTCATCACTAATACACAGGCGATAATATTCCAGTTAATTGTTAAATTAGATGTCATCACTAATACACAGGTGATAATATTCCAGTTAATTGTTAAATTAGATGTCATCACTAATACACAGGTGATAATATTCCAGTTAATTGTTAAATTAGATGTCATCACTAATACTCAGGCGATAATATTCCAGTTAATTGTTAAATTACATGTCATCACTAACACACAGGGGATAATATTCCAGTTAATTGTTAAATTAGATGTCATCACTAATACACAGGTGATAATATTCCAGTTAATTGTGAAATTAGATGTCATCACTAATACACAGGTGATAATATTCCAGTTAATTGTTAAATTAGATATCATCACTAATACACAGGTGATAATATTCCAGTTAATTGTTAATTTAGATGTCATCACTAATACACAGGTGATAATATTCCAGTTAATTGTTAAATTAGATGTCATCACTAATACACAGGCGATAATATTCCAGTTAATTGTTAAATTAGATGTCATCACTAATACACAGGCGATAATATTCCAGTTAATTGTTAAATTAGATATCATCACTAATACACAGGTGATAATATTCCAGTTAATTGTTAAATTAGATATCATCACTAATACACAGGTGATAATATTCCAGTTAATTGCTAAATTAGATGTCATCACTAATACACAGGTGATAATATTCCAGTTAATTGTTAAATTAGATGTCATCACTAATACACAGTTGATAATATTCCAGATAATTGTTAAATTACATGTCATCACTAATACACAGGGGATAATATTCCAGTTAGTTGCTAAATTAGATGTCATCACTAATACACAGGTGATAATATTCCAGTTAATTGTTAAATTAGATGTCATCACTAATACACAGGTGATAATATTCCAGTTAATTATTAAATTAGATATCATCACTAATACACAGGTGATAATATTCCAGTTAATTGTTAAATTAGATGTCATCACTAATACACAGGTGATAATATTCCAGTTAATTGTTAAATTAGATGTCATCACTAATACACAGGCGATAATATTCCAGTTAATTGTTAAATTAGATATCATCACTAATACACAGGTGATAATATTCCAGTTAATTGTTAAATTAGATATCATCACTAATACACAGGCGATAATATTCCAGTTAATTGTTAAATTAGATGTCATCACTAATACACAGGTGATAATATTCCAGTTAATTGTTAAATTAGATGTCATCACTAATACACAGGTGATAATATTCCAGTTAATTGTTAAATTAGATATCATCACTAATACACAGGTGATAATATTCCAGTTAATTGTTAAATCAGCTGTCATCACTAATACACAGGGGATAATATTCCAGTTAATTGTTAAATTAGATATCATCACTAATACACAGGTGATAATATTCCAGTTAATTGTTAAATCAGATATCATCACTAATACACAGGTGATAATATTCCAGTTAATTGTTAAATTAGATATCATCACTAATACACAGGGGATAATATTCCAGTTAATTGTTAAATTAGATATCATCACTAATACACAGGGGATAATATTCCAGTTAATTGTTAAATTAGATATCATCACTAATACACAGGTGATAATATTCCAGTTAATTGTTAAATTAGATATCATCACTAATACACAGGTGATAATATTCCAGTTAATTGTTAAATTAGATATCATCACTAATGCACAGGTGATAATATTCCAGTTAATTGTTAAATTAGATATCATCACTAATACACAGGTGATAATATTCCAGTTAATTGTTAAATTAGATGTCATCACTAATACACAGGTGATAATATTCCAGTTAATTGTTAAATTAGATATCATCACTAATACACAGGTGATAATATTCCAGTTAATTGTTAAATTAGATATCATCACTAATACACAGGTGATAATATTCCAGTTAATTGTTAAATTAGATATCACCACTAATACACAGGGGATAATATTCCAGTTAATTGTTAAATTAGATGTCATCACTAATACACAGGTGATAATATTCCAGTTAATTGATAAATTAGATATCACCACTAATACACAGGTGATAATATTCCAGTTAATTGTTAAATTAGATATCATCACTAATACACAGGTGATAATATTCCAGTTAATTGTTAAATTAGATATCATCACTAATACACAGGTGACAATATTCCAGTTAATTGTTAAATTAGATATCATCACTAATACACAGTTGATAATATTCCAGTTAGTTGTTAAATTAGATGTCATCACTAATACACAGGTGATGACATTCCAGTTAATTGTTAAATTAGATATCATCACTAATACACAGGTGATAATATTCCAGTTAATTGTTAAATTAGATGTCATCACTAATACACAGGTGATAATATTCCAGTTAATTGTTAATTTAGATATCATCACTAATACACAGGTGATAATATTCCAGTTAATTGTTAAATTAGATATCATCACTAATACACAGGTGATAATATTCCAGTTAATTGTTAAATTAGATATCATCACTCATACACAGGTGATAATATTCCAGTTAATTGTTAAATTAGATATCATCACTAATACACAGGTGATAATATTCCAGTTAATTGTTAAATTAGATGTCATCACTAATGCACAGGGGATAATATTCCAGTTAATTGTAAAATTAGATATCATCACTAATACACAGGTGATAATATTCCAGTTAATTGTTAAATTAGATATCATCACTAATACACAGGGGATAATATTCCAGTTAATTGTTAAATTAGATGTCATCACTGATACACAGGGAATAATATTCCAGTTAATTGTTAAATTAGATGTCATCACTAATACACAGGTGATAATATTCCAGTTAATTGTTAAATTAGATGTCATCACTAATACACAGGTGATAATATTCCAGTTAATTGTTAAATTAGATATCATCACTAATACAGAGGTGATTATATTCCAGTTAATTGTTAAATTAGATGTCATCACTAATACACAGGTGATAATATTCCAGTTAATTGTTAAATTAGATATCATCACTAATACACAGGTGATAATATTCCAGTTAATTGTTAAAGTAGATATCATCACTAATACACAGGTGATAATATTCCAGTTAATTGTTAAATTAGATATCATCACTAATACACAGGTGATAATATTCCAGTTAATTGTTAAATTAGATATCATCACTAATACACAGGTGATAATATTCCAGTTAATTGTTAAATTAGATGTCATCACTAATACACAGGTGATAATATTCCAGTTAATTGTTAAATTAGATATCATCACTAATACACAGGTGATAATATTCCAGTTAATTGTTAAATTAGATATCATCACTAATACACAGGTGATAATATTCCAGTTAATTGTTAAATTAGATATCATCACTAATACACAGGTGATAATATTCCAGTTAATTGTTAAATTAGATATCATCACTAATACACAGGTGATAATATTCCAGTTAATTGTTAAATTAGATGTCATCACTAATACACAGGGGATAATATTCCAGTTAATTGTTAAATTAGATGTCATCACTGATACACAGGGAATAATATTCCAGTTAATTGTTAAATTAGATGTCATCACTAATACACAGGTGATAATATTCCAGTTAATTGTTAAATTAGATGTCATCACTAATACACAGGTGATAATATTCCAGTTAATTGTTAAATTAGATATCATCACTAATACACAGGTGATAATATTCCAGTTAATTGTTAAATTAGATGTCATCACTAATACACAGGTGATAATATTCCAGTTAATTGTTAAATTAGATATCATCACTAATACACAGGTGATAATATTCCAGTTAATTGTTAAAGTAGATATCATCACTAATACACAGGTGATAATATTCCAGTTAATTGTTAAATTAGATATCATCACTAATACACAGGTGATAATATTCCAGTTAATTGTTAAATTAGATATCATCACTAATACACAGGTGATAATATTCCAGTTAATTGTTAAATTAGATGTCATCACTAATACACAGGTGATAATATTCCAGTTAATTGTTAAATTAGATATCATCACTAATACACAGGTGATAATATTCCAGTTAATTGTTAAATTAGATATCATCACTAATACACAGGTGATAATATTCCAGTTAATTGTTAAATTAGATATCATCACTAATACACAGGTGATAATATTCCAGTTAATTGTTAAATTAGATATCATCACTAATACACAGGTGATAATATTCCAGTTAATTGTTAAATTAGATGTCATCACTAATACACAGGTGATAATATTCCAGTTAATTGTTAAATTAGATGTCATCACTAATACACAGGGGATAATATTCCAGTTAATTGTTAAATTAGATATCATCACTCATACACAGGTGATAATATTCCAGTTAATTGTTAAATTAGGTATCATCACTAATACACAGGTGATACTATTCCAGTTAATTGTTAAATTAGATATCATCACTAATACACAGGTGATAATATTCCAGTTAATTGTTAAATTAAATATCATCACTAATACACAGGTGATAATATTCCAGTTAATTGTTAAAATAGATGTCATCACTAATACACAGGTGATAATATTCCAGTTAATTGTTAGATTAGAGGTCATCACTAATACACAGGTGATAATATTCCAGTTAATTTTTAAATTAGATATCATCACTAATACACAGTTGATAATATTCCAGTTAATTGTTAAATTAGATGTCATCACTAATACACAGGTGATAATATTCCAGTTAATTGTTAAATTAGATATCATCACTAATACACAGGTGATAATATTCCAGTTAATTGTTAAATTAGATGTCATCACTAATACACAGGGGATAATATTCCAGTTAATTGTTAAATTAGATATCATCACTAATACACAGGTGATAATATTCCAGTTAATTGTTAAATTAGATATCATCACTAATACACAGGTGATAATATTCCAGTTAATTGTTAAATTAGATGTCATCACTAATACACAGGGGATAATATTCCAGTTAATTGTTAAATTAGATATCATCACTAATGCACAGGTGATACTATTCCAGTTAATTGTTAAATTAGATATCATCACTAATACACAGGTGACAATATTCCAGTTAATTGTTAAATTAGATATCATCACTAATACACAGGTGATAATATTCCAGTTAATTGTTAAATTAGATATCATCACTAATACACAGGTGATAATATTCCAGTTAATTGTTAAATTAGATGTCATCACTAATACACAGGTGATAATATTCCAGTTAATTGTTAAATTAGATGTCATCACTAATACACAGGTGATAATATTCCAGTTAATTGTTAGATTAGATGTCATCACTAATACACAGGTGATAATATTCCAGTTAATTTTTAAATTAGATATCATCACTAATACACAGTTGATAATATTCCAGTTAATTGTTAAATTAGATGTCATCACTAATACACAGGTGATAATATTCCAGTTAATTGTTAAATTAGATATCATCACTAATACACAGGTGATAATATTCCAGTTAATTGTTAAATTAGATGTCATCACTAATACACAGGGGATAATATTCCAGTTAATTGTTAAATTAGATATCATCACTAATACACAGGTGATAATATTCCAGTTAATTGTTAAATTAGATATCATCACTAATACACAGGTGATAATATTCCAGTTAATTGTTAAATTAGATGTCATCACTAATACACAGGGGCTAATATTCCAGTTAATTGTTAAATTAGATATCATCACTAATGCACAGGTGATACTATTCCAGTTAATTGTTAAATTAGATATCATCACTAATACACAGGTGATAATATTCCAGTTAATTGTTAAATTAGATATCATCACTAATACACAGGTGATAATATACCAGTTAATTGTAAAATTAGATATCATCACTAATACACAGGTGATAATATTCCAGTTAATTGTTAAATTAGATGTCATCACTAATACACAGGTGATAATATTCCAGTTAATTGTTAAATTAGATGTCATCACTAATACACAGGTGATAATATTCCAGTTAATTGTTAAATTAGATGTCATCACTAATACACAGGGGATAATATTCCAGTTAATTGTTAAATTAGATATCATCACTAATACACAGGTGATAATATTCCAGTTAATTGTTAAATTAGATATCATCACTAATACACAGGGGATAATATTCCAGTTAATTGTTAAATTAGATATCATCACTAATACACAGGGGATAATATTCCAGTTAATTGTTAAATTAGATATCATCACTAATACACAGGTGATAATATTCCAGTTAATTGTTAAATTAGATATCATCACTAATACACAGGTGATAATATTCCAGTTAATTGTTAAATTAGATATCATCACTAATACACAGGTGATAATATTCCAGTTAATTGTTAAATTAGATGTCATCACTAATACACAGGTGATAATATTCCAGTTAATTGTTAAATTAGATATCATCACTAATACACAGGTGATAATATTCCAGTTAATTGTTAAATTAGATGTCATCACTAATACACAGGTGATAATATTCCAGTTAATTGTTAAATTAGATATCATCACTAATACTCAGGGGATAATATTCCAGTTAATTGTTAAATTAGATATCATCACTAATACACAGGGGATAATATTCCAGTTAATTGTTAAATTAGATATCATCACTAATACACAGGTGATAATATTCCAGTTAATTGTTAAATTGGATATCATCACTAATACACAGGTGATAATATTCCAGTTAATTGTTAAATTAGATATCATCACTAATACACAGGTGATAATATTCCAGTTAATTGTTAAATTAGATGTCATCACTGATACACAGGTGATAATATTCCAGTTAATTGTTAAATTAGATGTCATCACTAATACACAGGTGATAATATTCCAGTTAATTGTTAAATTAGATGTCATCACTAATACACAGGGGATAATATTCCAGTTAATTGTTAAATTAGATATCATCACTAATACACAGGGGATAATATTCCAGTTAATTGTTAAATTAGATATCATCACTAATACACAGTGGATAATATTCCAGTTAATTGTTAAATTAGATATCATCACTAATACATAGGTGATAATATTCCAGTTAATTGTTAAATTAGATATCATCACTAATACACAGGTGATAATATTCCAGTTAATTGTTAAATTAGATATCATCACTAATACACAGGTGATAATATTCCAGTTAATTGTTAAATTAGATGTCATCACTAATACACAGGTGGTAATATTCCAGTTAATTGTTAAATTAGATGTCATCACTAATACACAGGTGATAATATTCCAGTTAATTGTTAAATTAGATATCATCACTAATACACAGGTGATAATATTCCAGTTAATTGTTAAATTAGATATCAACACTAATACACAGGGGATAATATTCCAGTTAATTGTGAAATTAGATATCATCACTAATACACAGGGGATAATATTCCAGTTAATTGTTAAATTAGATATCATCTCTAATACACAGGTGATAATATTCCAGTTAATTGTTAAATTAGATATCATCACTAATACACAGGTGATAATATTCCAGTTAATTGTTAAATTAGATATCATCACTAATACACAGGGGATAATATTCCAGTTAATTGTTAAATTAGATATCATCACTAATACACAGGTGATAATATTCCAGTTAATTGTTAAATTAGATGTCATCACTAATACACTGGTGATAATATTCCAGTTAATTGTTAAATTAGATGTCATCACTAATACACAGGTGATAATATTCCAGTTAATTGTTAAATTAGATGTCATCACTAATACACAGGTGATAATATTCCAGTTAATTGTTAAATTAGATATCATCACTAATACACAGGTGATAATTTTCCAGTTAATTGTTAAATTAGATATCATCACTAATACACAGGTGATAATATTCCAGTTAATTGTTGAATTAGATATCATCACTAATACACAGGTGATAATTTTCCAGTTAATTGTTAAATTAGATATCATCACTAATACACAGGTGATAATATTCCAGTTAATTGTTAAATTAGATATCATCACTAATACACAGGTGATAAATTCCAGTTAATTGTTAAATTAGATATCATCACTAATACAGAGGTGATAATATTCCAGTTAATTGTTAAATTAGATATCATCACTAATACACAGGTGATAATATTCCAGTTAATTGTTAAATTAGATATCATCACTAATACACAGGTGATAATATTCCAGTTAATTGTTAAATTAGATATCATCACTAATACACAGGTGATAATATTCCAGTTAATTGTTAAATTAGATATCATCACTAATACACAGGTGATAATATTCCAGTTAATTGTTAAATTAGATATCATCACTAATACAGAGGTGATAATATTCCAGTTAATTGTTAAATTAGATATCATCACTAATACACAGGTGATAATATTCCAGTTAATTGTTAAATTAGATATCATCACTAATACACAGGTGATAATATTCCAGTTAATTGTTAAATTAGATATCATCACTAATACAGATGTGATAATATTCCAGTTAATTGTTAAATTAGATATCATCACTAATACACAGGTGATAATATTCCAGTTAATTGTTAAATTAGATATCATCACTAATACACAGGTGATAATATTCCAGTTAATTGTTAAATTAGATGTCATCACTAATACACAGGTGATAATATTCCAGTTAATTGTTAAATTAGATATCATCACTAATACACAGGTGATAATATTCCAGTTAATTGTTAAATTAGATATCATCACTAATACACAGTGGATAATATTCCAGTTAATTGTTAAATTAGATATCATCACTAATACACAGGTGATAATATTCCAGTTAATTGTTAAATTAGATATCATCACTAATACACAGGTGATAATATTCCTGTTAATTGTTAAATTAGATATCATCACTAATACACAGGTGATAATATTCCAGTTAATTGTTAAATTAGATGTCATCACTAATACACAGGTGATAATATTCCAGTTAATTGTTAAATTAGATGTCATCACTAATACACAGGTGATAATATTCCAGTTAATTGTTAAATTAGATATCATCACTAATACACAGGTGATAATATTCCAGTTAATTGTTAAATTAGATGTCATCACTAATACACAGGTGATAATATTCCAGTTAATTGTTAAATTAGATATCATCACTAATACACAGGGGATAATATTCCAGTTAATTGTTAAATTAGATATCATCACTAATACACAGGGGATAATATTCCAGTAAATTGTTAAATTAGATATCATCACTAATGCACAGGTGATAATATTCCAGTTAATTGTTAAATTAGATATCATCACTAATACACAGGTGATAATATTCCAGTTAATTGTTAAATTAGATATCATCACTAATACACAGGGGATAATATTCCAGTTAATTGTTAAATTAGATATCATCACTAATAGACAGGTGATAATATTCCAGTTAATTGTTAAATTAGATGTCATCACTAATACACTGGTGATAATATTCCAGTTAATTGCTAAATTAGATGTCATCACTAATACACAGGTGATAATATTCCAGTTAATTGTTAAATTAGATATCATCACTAATACACAGGTGATAATTTTCCAGTTAATTGTTAAATTAGATATCATCACTAATACACAGGTGATAATATTCCAGTTAATTGTTAAATTAGATATCATCACTAATACACAGGTGATAATTTTCCAGTTAATTGTTAAATTAGATATCATCACTAATACACAGGTGATAATATTCCAGTTAATTGTTAAATTAGATATCATCACTAATACACAGGTGATAATATTCCAGTTAATTGTTAAATTAGATATCATCACTAATACACAGGTGATAATATTCCAGTTAATTGTTAAATTAGATATCATCACTAATGCACAGGTGATAATATTCCAGTTAATTGCTAAATTATATGTCATCACTAATACACAGGTGATAATATTCCAGTTAATTGTTAAATTAGATATCATCACTAATACACAGGTGATAATATTCCAGTTAATTGTTAAATTAGATATCATCACTAATACACAGGTGATAATTTTCCAGTTAATTGTTAAATTAGATATCATCACTAATACACAGGTGATAATATTCCAGTTAATTGTTAAATTAGATATCATCACTAATACACAGGTGATAATATTCCAGTTAATTGTTAAATTAGATATCATCACTAATACAGAGGTGATAATATTCCAGTTAATTGTTAAATTAGATATCATCACTAATGCACAGGTGATAATATTCCAGTTAATTGTTAAATTAGATATCATCACTAATACACAGGTGATAATATTCCAGTTAATTGTTAAATTAGATATCATCACTAATACACAGGTGATAATATTCCAGTTAATTGTTAAATTATATATCATCACTAATGCACTGGTGATAATATTCCAGTTAATTGCTAAATTAGATGTCATCACTAATACACAGGTGATAATATTCCAGTTAATTGTTAAATTAGATATCATCACTAATACACAGGTGATAATATTCCAGTTAATTGTTAAATTAGATATCATCACTAATACACAGGTGATAATTTTCCAGTTAATTGTTAAATTAGATATCATCACTAATACACAGGTGATAATATTCCAGTTAATTGTTAAATTAGATATCATCACTAATACACAGGTGATAATATTCCAGTTAATTGTTAAATTAGATATCATCACTAATACAGAGGTGATAATATTCCAGTTAATTGTTAAATTAGATATCATCACTAATGCACAGGTGATAATATTCCAGTTAATTGTTAAATTAGATATCATCACTAATACACAGGTGATAATATTCCAGTTAATTGTTAAATTAGATATCATCACTAATACACAGGTGATAATATTCCAGTTAATTGTTAAATTAGATATCATCACTAATACACAGGTGATAATATTCCAGTTAATTGTTAAATTAGATATCATCACTAATACACAGGTGATAATATTCCAGTTAATTGTTAAATTAGATATCATCACTAATACACAGGTGATAATATTCCAGTTAATTGTTAAATTAGATATCATCACTAATACAGAGGTGATAATATTCCAGTTAATTGTTAAATTAGATATCATCACTAATACACAGGTGATAATATTCCAGTTAATTGTTAAATTAGATATCATCACTAATACAGAGGTGATAATATTCCAGTTAATTGTTAAATTAGATATCATCACTAATACACAGGTGATAATATTCCAGTTAATTGTTAAATTAGATATCATCACTAATACACAGGTGATAATATTCCAGTTAATTGTTAAATTAGATATCATCACTAATACACAGGTGATAATATTCCAGTTAATTGTTAAATTAGATGTCATCACTAATACACAGGTGATAATATTCCAGTTAATTGTTAAATTAGATATCATCACTAATACACAGGTGATAATATTCCAGTTAATTGTTAAATTAGATATCATCACTAATACACAGGTGATAATATTCCAGTTAATTGTTAAATTAGATATCATCACTAATACACAGGTGATAATATTCCAGTTAATTGTTAAATTAGATATCATCACTAATACACAGGTGATAATATTCCAGTTAATTGTTAAATTAGATATCATCACTAATACACAGGTGATAATATTCCAGTTAATTGTTAAATTAGATATCATCACTAATACACAGGTGATAATATTCCAGTTAATTGTTAAATTAGATATCATCACTAATACACAGGTGATAATATTCCAGTTAATTGTTAAATTAGATATCATCACTAATACACAGGTGATAATATTCCAGTTAATTGTTAAATTAGATATCATCACTAATACACAGGTGATAATATTCCAGTTAATTGTTAAATTAGATATCATCACTAATACACAGGTGATAATATTCCAGTTAATTGTTAAATTAGATATCATCACTAATACACAGGTGATAATATTCCAGTTAATTGTTAAATTAGATATCATCACTAATACACAGGTGATAATATTCCAGTTAATTGTTAAATTAGATATCATCACTAATACACAGGTGATAATATTCCAGTTAATTGTTAAATTAGATATCATCACTAATACACAGGTGATAATATTCCAGTTAATTGTTAAATTAGATATCATCACTAATACACAGGTGATAATATTCCAGTTAATTGTTAAATTAGATGTCATCACTAATACACAGGTGATAATATTCCAGTTAATTGTTAAATTAGATATCATCACTAATACACAGGTGATAATATTCCAGTTAATTGTTAAATTAGATATCATCACTAATACACAGGTGATAATTTTCCAGTTAATTGTTAAATTAGATATCATCACTAATACACAGGTGATAATATTCCAGTTAATTGTTAAATTAGATATCATCACTAATACACAGGTGATAATATTCCAGTTAATTGTTAAATTAGATATCATCACTAATACACAGGTGATAATATTCCAGTTAATTGTTAAAATAGATGTCATCACTAATACACAGGTGATAATATTCCAGTTAATTGTTAAATTAGATATCATCACTAATACACAGGTGATAATATTCCAGTTAATTGTTAAATTAGATATCATCACTAATACACAGGTGATAATATTCCAGTTAATTGTTAAATTAGTTATCATCACTAATACACAGGTGATAATATTCCAGTTAATTGTTAAATTAGATATCATCACTAATACACAGGTGATAATATTCCAGTTAATTGTTAAATTAGATGTCATCACTAATACACAGGTGATAATATTCCAGTTAATTGTTAAATTAGATGTCATCACTAATACACAGGTGATAATATTCCAGTTAATTGTTAAATTAGATGTCATCACTAATACACAGGTGATAATATTCCAGTTAATTGTTAAATTAGATATCATCACTAATAGACAGGGGATAATATTCCAGTTAATTGTTAAATTAGATATCATCACTAATACACAGGTGATAATATTCCAGTTAATTGTTAAATTAGATGTCATCACTAATACACAGGTGATAATATTCCAGTTAATTGTTAAATTAGATGTCATCACTAATACACAGGTGATAATATTCCAGTTAATTGTTAAATTAGATATCATCACTAATACACAGGTGATAATATTCCAGTTGATTGTTAAATTAGATATCATCACTAGTACACAGGTGATAATATTCCAGTTAATTGTTAAATTAGATATCATCACTAATACACAGGTGATAATATTCCAGTTAATTGTTAAATTAGATATCATCACTAATACACAGGTGATAATATTCCAGTTAATTGTTAAATTAGATGTCATCACTAATACAGAGGTGATAATATTCCAGTTAATTGTTAAATTAGATATCATCACTAATACACAATGTATAATATTCTATTTAATTGTTAAATTGGACATGATAACTAAAACAGTGTCTAAAATATCCCACTTAATTTTAAGTTACGTGTCATCCCTAATCCACAGGGGCAATATTTTGGTTCATTGTTACGAGCTATCATCCTGAAAACTAAATTTACACATTCTGGATAATAGTTAAGTTCGACTTCATCTTTAATGCCTAGGGTAGAATATTGTGTTTAATTGTTATATTGACATCATCCCTAATACAATGAAATTTGTGCCCTGATCCAACTGGATCTCAGCAGGCAGCTCATGTGGGTAAAGCATTGGTTTAGCCCCTCCACCACTACCTTGGCAGAGATAGTTCTTCCGTGGAATATCCTCTCCACATCCATAATGGTGAGAAGATACTGCTTGACTCCTTTTGTTTTCGGCAGGAGTCCCACACAATCCACCAGCATTCTGTTGAAGCGTTCCCCAAAAGCTGGTTTGGGAATTAGGGGAGCACTTTTTATTGCAAGTTGGGGCTTCCCCACAACCTGGCACATGTGAACAGTTTTACAGAACTCCACCACATCTTTGTAGAGCTGTGGCCAGTCAAACTGCTGTCTTATGCAGGCTTGGGTTTTTCTGATGCCGACATGTCCAGCCATTGGAATTCCTGGGTTATTCGCAGTATTTCCTTATGGTACCTGGGCAGAACCACTGGTGAACCACTGTCCTCTCTTCATTCACAGGTCTCTAAGGAGGTCTCCACTTCCTCATCAGCACCTCATTCTTTAAATAGTCACACTCTGGAACTCCCTCTGCTTCTGTTTAACTTTAGACAGTCTTTGCTAACTTTTTTAACATTGCGTCAGCTTGCTGAGCCTCGACCAAGGAAGATCTATTTAACACATTTTTTTGACCTCTAACTTCCCAAAGAAGGTTTCAGATAACTAGATAGGAGGGTCATCAGTCTGCAGTGTCAGTTCATCCTCCTCTGACGGAGCTTGTTTGACCATGGACCATCACAACACAAAGGCAGGAAAAATGTCAGTGGCCTTCTCCTGTAACTGCTCTGTCTGCCTGATCTATTTCATTCTCTCTAAAACCACTGGGTAAGCTACCACCTTCACCCTTACCAGATCATTACCCAGGCACAGGTCGACCCTGTCCATAGGTAAACTAGGGACAATCCCCAGGGTTACCAGTCCTGAAACACAGCTGCACTCCATGTGTACCCAATATAGAGCCCTGGGCATTTACCTTCACTGATACTGTTTACTAATACCTGAGCGTTCGATGCCCTCTCTAGGGGAAAGTTCATGCATTTTCCCAGTAGGAGGGAATGGGTGGCCCTTGTCTCCCAAGTATGGCTTTGGGCTTACTTGCCTTATTCGAGGGGTATGGGGTCACTTTTCCGTAGGATACAAAATCCTTGTATCTCTCAGGGATTTTGTTTAATTTTCCAGCACTCTGAGTGGTGGACATACTGGATCTTATTGCAACAGTTAAAGTCACAGCCTGGTATTCTGTGTTTCCCATCAGGGCCCCTTTTCCTGCACTGGTCTGGTGTATCCTGATTAATCCTCCAGCTTTTCACTGTAACGTCCAGCAGTCAGCTCGGAGGTGATGGGCCTTATTACAATGGAAACACACAGGCTTTGGCGACACTCCTGTTCTCAGCACCGTCTGCTCTGGCTGAAGGAGGAGCACCTGTGTTTACAACTCTCCCTTCTTGCTCAGGGCTATTTTATTTTATTCATTCATGGGATGTGGACGTCGCTGGCTCGTCCTGCATTTATTACCCATCCCTAATTGCCCTTGAGAAGGTGGTGGGGAGCTGCCTTCTTGAACTGCTGTAGTCCATTTGGGGTAGGTACACCCACAGTGCTGTTAGGAAGGGAGTTCCAGGAGTATGACCCAGCGACAGTGAAGGAACGGCGAAGTAGTTCCAAGTCAGGATGGTGTGTGACTTGGCGGGGAACTTGCAGGTGGTGGTGTTCCCATGTATTTGCTGCCCTTGTCCTTCTAGTTGGTAGAGGTCGTGGGTTGGAAGTTGCTGTCGAAGGAGCCTTGGTGAGTTGTTGTGGTGCATCTTGTGGATAGTACACACTGCTGCCACTGTGCGTCGGTGGTGGAGGGAGTGAATGTGTGTAGATGGGGTGCCAATCAAGTACGCTGCTTTTTCCTGGATGGTGTCGAGCTTCTTGAGTGTTGTTGGAGCTACATACATCAAGGCAAGTGCAGAATATTCCATCACACTCCTGACATGCGCCTTGTAAATTGTGGACAGGCTTTGTGGAGTCAGGAGGTGAGTTCCTCGCCTCAGGATTCCTAGCCTCTGACCTGCTCTTGTAGCCACGTTATTTATATGGCTACTCCAATTCATTTTCTGGTCAATGGTAGCCCCTAGGATGTTGATAGTGGGGGATTCAGCGATGGCAATGCCGTTGAATGTCAAGGGGAGATGGTTAGATTCTCTCTTGATGGAAATGGTCATTGCCTGGCACTTGTGTGGCACAATGTTACTTGCCACTTACCAGCCCAAGCCTGGATATTGTCCTGGTCTTGCTGCATTTCTACACGGACTGCTTCAGTATCTGTGGACTCACGAATGGTGCTGAACATTGTGCAATCATTAGCAAACATACCCACTTCTGACCTCATGCTTGAAGGAAGGTCATTGATGTAGCAGCTGAAGATGGTTGGGCCTAGGACACTACCCTGAGGAACTCCTGCAGTGATGTCCTGGAGCTCGGATGATTGACCTCCAACAACCACAACCATTTTCATTTGTGTTAGGTATGACTCCAGCCAGCAGATGGTTTTCCCCCTGATTCCCATTGACTTCAGTTTTGCGAGGTCTCCTTGACGCCATACTCGGTCAAATGCTGCCTTGATATCAACGGCTGTCACTCTATCCTCACCACTTGAGTTCAGCTCTTTTGTCCATGATTGAACCAAGGCTGTAATGAGGTCAGGAACTGAATGACCCTGGCGGAACCCAAACTGAGCATCACTGAACAGGTTATTGCGAAGCAAGTGCCGCTTAATGGCACTGTTGATGACACCTTCCATCACTTTACCGATAATTGAGAGTAGGCTAATGGGACGGTAGTTGGCCGGGTTGGACTTGTCCTGCTTTTTGTGTACAGGACTTACCTGGGTAATTTTCCACATTGCAGGGTACATGCCAATGTCGTGACTGCACGGGAACAGCTTGGCTCGGGGCACTGCAAGTTCTGAAGCACAGGTCTTCAGTACTATTGCGGGAATATTATCAGGGCCCATAGCTTTTGCAGTATCCAGTGCCTTCAATCATTTCTTGATATCACGTGGAGTGAATCGAATTGGCTGAAGTCTGGCATCTGTGATGCTGGGGATTTCAGGAGGAGGCCGAGATGGATCATCAACTCGGCACTTCTGGCTGAAGATTGTTGCAAATGCTTCAGCCTTTTTTTTTGCACTGATGTGCTGGGCTCCCCATCATTGAGAATGGGGATATTTGTGGAGCTGCCTCCTCCAGTTAGTTGTTTAATTGTCCACCACCATTCACGGCTGGATGCGGCAAGACTGCAGAGTTTAGATCTGATCCGTTGGTTATGGGATCGCTGAGCTCTGTCTATCACATGCTGCTAATGCAGTTTGGCACGCAGATACTCTTGTGTTGTGGCTTCACCACGTTGACACCTGGTTTTGAGGTATGCCTGGTGCTACTCCTGGCATCCCCTCCTACACTCTTCATTGAATCCCATGTGCTTTAATTTTACACGCTTATTTCTTGCGTGGGATCTTGTCAAAATCCTTCTGAAAGTCCAAATACATCACATCCACTCGTTCTCTCATATCTATTCTATGAAATTACATCCTCAAAAAATTCCTTTAGATTTGCCAAGCATGATTTCCCTTTCGTAAATCCATGTTGACTGTGTCCGATCCTGTCATTGTTTTGCGTGTGCTCTGTTATTACATCTTTTATAATGTACTCTCGCATTTTCCCCACTACTTATGTCAGGCTAATTGGTCAATAATTCCCTGTTGTGTCTCTACCTCCGTTTTTAAAAAGTGGTGTTACATTAGCTAAACTGCAATCCATTGGAATTCTTCCAGAGTCTATAGAAATTTGAAGACTGCCCAGCAATTCATGTACTATTTCGAGAGTCACTTCCTTAAGTACTTTGGGATGAAGATTATCAGTCTCTGGGGATTTCTCAGCCTTCAATCTCATCAATTTACCCAACACCATTTCCCTACTAATAATGATTTCATACAGTCCCTCCTTCTCACTAGACCCTATGTTCCCCAAAATTACTGGGAGGTAATTTGTGTCCTCCTTTGTGAAGACAGAACCAAAATATGTATTTAATTGGTCTGCCATTTCTTTGTTCCCCATTACTTCCAAACAGAATTCGATGAAGTGTCATTTAACAGGCTTGTCAATAAAGATAAAGCCCATGGAATAAAAGGGACAAAGTTGCCTGCATGACAGGAAGCAGAGAGAGGGGGTGAAAGGTTGTTTTTAGACTGGAGGAAGTTTCCCCAGGGGTCGTTACTGGGTCTGCTACTTTTCATGATATATATTAAACACTTGGACTTGAGTGTAAATGGAACAATTTCAAACTTTACACTTGGCACAAAACTTGGAAGTGTACTGCACAATGAGGATGATAGTAACAGACATCAAGTGGATGTAGACAGGTTGGTGGAATGGACGGACACGTGGCAGATAAACTTTAACAGAAGCGCAAATTGATACATTTACATTGGACGGAGAGGAGAGGCAATGGAAAATAAAGGGTGTAATTTTAATGGGGGTGCAGCAACAGAGTGGATGCATGTGAATAGTTCAATGGCAGGACATATAGATGAGCTTGTTAAAAATGACATGCTGTGTGACTGTTACAAAGACAAACTATCCCTCCTTATCCTTCACAAACTTACTGCAGTCTGTGACAATGTTCGTAACAGCATCTTCCTCCCACACCTCTCCATTGTCGTCCATCTGGAAGGAAATGCTGTTACCTTTTTATTATTTCATGGGATGTGGGCATCGCTGGCTAAACCAACATTCATTGCCCATCACTAATTGCCTTTGAAAAGGTGGTATTAAGCTGCCTCCTTGATCCGCTGCAGTCCATCGGTGCCGGTACACCCACAGTACTATTTAGGAAGGGAGTTCCAGGATTTTGACCCAGTGACATAAAGGAACAGCGATAGAGTTTCATTTCAGGATGGTAAGTGACTTGGAGGGGAACTTGCAGGTGGTGGTGTTCCCATGCATCGCTGCCATTGTCCTTCTAAGTTGTAGAGGTCGTGGGTTTGGAAGGTGCTGTCTAAGAAGCCTTGGTGCGTTGCTACAGTGCATCTTGTAGATGGTACACACTGCTGCCCCTGTGCTGGTGGTGAGGGAGTGCATGGCACCCCAATCACAACAATCAAGCGGGCTGTTTTGTCCTGGATGGTGTTGACCTCCTGGAGTGTTTTGGGTGCTGCACTCATCCAGGCAAGTGGACAGTATTTCATAACACTCCTGACTTGTGCCTTGCAAATGGTGGAGAGGCTTTGGGGAGTCAGGAGGTGAGTTACTCTCCGCAGCATTCCGAGCCTTTGACCTGCTCTTGTCGCTGCAATTCAGCTTCCGTTCAATGGTAACCCCTAGGATGCTGATTGTGGGAGATTCAGCGATGGTAATGCCGTTTAATGTCAAGGGGAGATGGTTAGATTCTCTCTTATTGGAAATGATTGTGTCCTGGCACTTGTGTGTCATGAATGTTACTTTCCACCTATCAGCACAAGCCTGAATGTTGTCCAGGTCTTGCTGCATATGTCTGTCTTCAGTATCTGAGCAGTTGTGAAGAGTGATCATCATTGTACAGTCATCAGTGAACTTTCCCACTTCTGACCTTATGATTGAAGAAGGTCATTGATGAAGCAGCTGAAGATGTTTGGGCCGAGGACACTACCCTGAGGAACTCCTGCAGTGATGTCCTGGAACTGAGATGATTGACCTCCAACAACCACAACCATCTTCCTTTATGCTAGGTTAGGAATGACTCCCAAGCAGTTGATTTCTCCCATTGACTTCTGCTTAGCTACGTTCCATTCATAGCTAAAATAACAGAAAATGCTGTAAATACTCAGCTTGTCTGGCAGCATCTGTGGAAAGAGAAGCAAAGTTAACGTTTCATGTTGATAGCATTTCATCAGAACCGGCAATGATTAGAAATGTAATCGGTGTTGAAAAAGTGAAAGGTGGGGAAGAGCAACAAAAGGGAAGATCTGTGATAGGCCGAGGATGGGGAGACTAAATGACAAAGAACAAGGCAAAGGGAGTGGTAACATTTGTTTTAAGGGACAAAGCATTTGTCCAGGGAGGGTGTTAATGGCTGAATAATGAACAGCTCTGTCCGAAAGCAAAAGTATGAAAAACAAGTTTAAGACCAGGTGCCGGTTTGAAATTGTTGAACTCAGTGCTGATCCAGAGGCTCTAAAGTGTGCAATTGGAAGATGAGGTTCTGTTCCTCAAGCTTGTCTTGAACTTCACTGGAACACTGCAGAATGTGGAGAGCAGAAATGTCAGTGTGGGAGCTGGGCAGTGAATTAAAATGGCAAGTGACCAGAAGTTCAGTGACATGCTTGTGGACTGAGTGGACAGGTTCCACAAAGCGTCATCCAATCTGTATTTGGTCTCCACAATTATCTTTATTATTATTTGATCATGAGATGTGCGCATCGCTGACGAGGACAGCATTTATTGGCGATTTTTAATGGAAAGGAGACCGCATTGTGAGCAGCGAATACAGTATACTAAATTGAAAGAAGTACAAGTTAATATGCTGATTCACCTGAAAGGAGTGTTTGAGGTCTTGGATAGTGAGGCTAGAGGAGGGAAAAGGGCAGGTATGACACCTTCTGTGATTGCATGGGAAGGTGCCGTGGGAAGGGAACAAGGTGTTGGGGGTGAGGGAGGAGTGGTCCAGGGTGTCACGGAGGGAACAATCCCTTCGGAATGATGACTTGGGAGGGTGGGGGGAAGGAGTGCTTGGCAGTGGCATCACACTGGAGGTGGCAGAAATGGTGGAAAGTGATAATTTGGATGTGGAGGCTGATGGGGTGGAAAGTGAAGACAAGATGAACCCTTTCACAGGTCTGGGAGGGAGGGGAAGTGATGAGGGTAGAAGTGCGGGAAATGAGCCGGACCCAGCTGAGGGCCCTGTCAACCACAGTAGGGGGGATCCTCAGTGGAGGAAAAAGGAAGACATAACCGAAATGCTGTTCTGGAAGGTTGCATCATCAGAGCAGATGCGATGGAGATGGAGAATTTGGGAGAATGGAATGGAGTCCTTACAGTAGGCAGGGTGTGAAGAAATGTAGTCGAGGTAGCTGTGAGAGTCGGTGGGCTTATAATGGATATGATTGGGCAGCCTATCCCAAGAGATGGAGACTGAAGAGTCGAGGAAGGGAAGTGTTGGAGATGGACAACAAGAAGGTGAGTGAAGGGTGAAAATTGGAAGCAATGTTGATAAAGTTTTCCAGTTCGAGATGGGAGCAGGAAACAGCACCCATATAGTTATCAATGCACCAGAAAAAAGAGCTCAGGGAGGGTACCTGAGTCGGACTGGAACAAGGAATGTCCAACATATGCGATAACAAGGGCATAGTTAAGACCCATGCGGGTACCCATAGCAATACCATTTACTTGAAGTTAAGCTGTGAAGAGAGACTGGGCAGGCTAGGGTTGTTTTCCTTAGAGCAGAGAAGGCTGAGGGGGGACCTGATTGAGGTATACAAAATTATAGGGTAGATGGGAAGAAACTTTTTTCCCCTTAGCGGAGGTGTCAATGACCAGGGGACAGAGATTTAAGGTAAAGACAGGAGTTTTAGAGGAGATTTGAGGAAAAATGTTGCCAGTTGAAATCTGGAACCCACTGCCTGAAGGGGTGGCAGAGGCAGGAACGCTCACAAGAAGTATTTAGACGAGCACTTGAAACGCCACAGCATCCAAAGCTACGGCCAAATGTTGGAAAATGGGATTAGAATAGTTAGGTGCTTGATGGCCAGCATTGACACAATGGGCCGAAGGACCTATTTCTGTGTTTTATAACTCTGTGACTCAATGAACTGAGTGGAGTTCAAGGAGAAGTTGTTCAATGTGAGAACAGGTTCAGCCAGGCGAAGGAGGGTGGTGGTGGATGGGGACTGGCTCGGCCTCTGTTCAAGGAAGAAGCAGAGAGCCCTCAATCCATCCTGGCGTGGGATGGAGGTGTAGAGAGAGTGGACGTCCATAGTGAAGAGGAGGTGGTTAGTGCCAACAAGATGGAAATTGTCAAAATGACGAAGGGCGTCCAAAGAGTCACATATGTAGGAGGGAAGAGACTGGACAAGGGGAGAAAAAATCGAGTCAAGATAGGAAGAAATAAGTTCAGTGCGACAGGAACAATCTGAAACAATGGCTTGACCAGGGTAGTCCTCTTTGTGAATTTTCTGAATGAGGTAGAAGTGGGCTGTCCGGGGTTCTGTGACTAAGGTTGGAAGCTGTAGAGGGAAGATGCCTGGAGGAGATGAGGTCAATGAAAGTGTCCTGCAGACAGCGGCTTGATGTTTTGTGGTGGGGTCATGGTCCAGGGGAAAGTAGGAAGAAGTGTCTGAGAGTTGCCACTGAGCCTTTGCGAGGCAGAGGTCAGTACGCCAGACAACAGCAGCACCACCCTTGTCTGCAGGTTTAATCACAATGTCGGGATTAGACAGTAAGGGGAGCAGAGAAATTGAATGGCATATGTCTCGCCGACAGTTCTCAATGAAAAGATCAAGACTGGGTAAGAGGCCAGAGGGAGGGGTGCAGGTGGAGGGAGAATACCGGAGGTGCCTGAGTAGGTCCACTGGTCAGGGAAAGGATCCCTGTCCGAACAATTGAGCAAGAGGCGATGGTGACAGAAAAGAGCTCCACGTCATGCTGAGCGTGAAATGAATTGAGGTTGGAGTATTAGGGGTTCAAACAGTTGTTTGCCATGTACAGATCATTCCGCAATAGAGAGGGGAAGGTGTCACTGTTTAAAAATAAGGAGTCGCCCATTTAAGACAGAGATGAGGAGAAATTGTTTCCTCTCAGAGTGTCGAGTCTTTGAAATTATCTTCCTCAAAAGGCAGAGTCTTTGAATATTTTTAATGCAGAGTTGGATAGATTCCTGATAAGCAAGGGGGTAAAAGGTTATAGGGGTAGGTGGAAATGTGGAGTAATCAGTTCAGCCAGCATCTTATTGAATGGTGCAGCAGGCTCGAAGGGCCGAGTGGCCAACTCCGACTCCTAATTCATATGTTTGTACGTAAATATATGCTGTTATTGTTTTGATGGCTTTGGAACAGCACTGTATACTTCCCCCAGCCTGAAAAACAATATATGTTCTGTGCCTTAGCCAATTGGATATTCAAACAACCACTGCCACTTTGATCCATTGGTTTCAGTTTTCCTAAGAAGTATATTAAATGACACTTGGTCAAACACCTTTTGAAAGTTTATATACATAACACCAGCTGTGCCACCCTCATCAGTCCCCTCTAATACTATATCAAATACATCCTTCAGGTTTGTTAGGTACAATTTGCCTTTAACCTGTTCATGGCAGCTGACATTTATAAATGAGAGATGGTGCAGGAGGGAGGGGTTCAGATTTTTGGGACATTGGGACCGGTTCTGGGGGAGGTGGGACTATTACAAATTGGATGGTCTACACCTGGGCCATACTGGAACCAATGTCCTTGGGGTTGCTTTTGCTAACGCTGTTGGGGAGGGTTTAAACTAATGTGGCAGTGGGATGGAAACCAAATGAGGAGGTCAGTGGACAGTAAGGAGGTAGTAACTAAAGCCTGTAAGGAACTAGATAATGAAGTCAGCGTGACTAAGGGAAAGAGTAGGCAGGGAGCAGATGATGAACGCAAAGGGAGTGGTGGTCTGAGGTGCATTTGTTTTAATGCAAGAAGTGTAGTAGGTAAGGCAGATGAACTTAGGGCTTGGATTAGTACCTGGGAGTATGATGTTATTGCTATTACTGAGACTTGGTTGAGGGAAGGGCACGATTGGCAACTAAATATCCCAGGATATCGATGCTTCAGGCGGGATAGAGAGGGAGGTAAAAGGGGTGGAGGATTTGCATTACTGGTCAAAGAGGATATCACAGCTGTGCTGAAGGAGGGCACTATGGAGGACTCGAGCAGTGAGGCAATATGGGCAGAACTCAGAAATAGGAAGAGTGCGGTAACAATGTTGAGGCTTTACTACAGGCCTCCCAACAGCAAGCGTGAGATAGAGGTACAAATATGTAAACAGATCATGGAAAGATGTAGGAGCAACAGGGTGGTGGTGATAGGAGATTTTAATTTTCCCAACATTGACTGGGATTCACTTAGTGTTAGAGGTCTAGATGGAGCAGAATTTGTAAGGAGCATCCAGGAGGGTTTTCTAGAGCAGTATGTAAATAGTCCAACTCGGGAAGGGGCCATACTGGACCTGGTGTTGGGGAATGAGCCCGGCCAGGTGGTTGAGGTTTCAGTAGGGGACTACTTTGGGAATAGTGATGACAATTCCGTAAGTTTTAGAATACTCATGGACAAAGACAAGAGTGGTCCTAAAGGAAGAGTGCTAAATTGGAGGAAGGCCAACTATACCAAAATTCGGCAGGAGCTGGGGAATGTAGATTGGGAGCAGCTGTTTGAAGGTAAATCCACATTTGATATGTGGGAGGCTTTTAAAGAGAGGTTGATTAGCGTTCAGGAGAGACATGTTCCTGTGAAAATGAAGGATAGAAATGGCAAGATTAGGGAACCATGGATGATAGGTGAAATTGTGAAACTAGCGAAGAGGAAAAAGGAAGCATTTTAAGGTCTAGGCGGCTGAAGAAAGACGAAGATTTGGAAGAATATCGGGAATGTAGGTCCAATCTGAAACGAGGAATTAAGAGGGCTAAAAGGGGTCATGAAATATCTTTAGCAAACAGGGTTAAGGAAAATCCCAAAGCCTTTTATTCATAAATAAGGAGCAAGAGGGTAACGAGAGAAAGGATTGGCCCACTCAAGGACAAAGGAGGAAAGTTATGCGTGGAGTCAGAGAAAATGGGTGAGATTCTAAACGAGTACTTTGCATCGGTATTCACCGACGAGAGGGACGTGACGGATGTTGAGGTTAGGAACAGGTGTTTGATTACTCTAGGTCAAGTCGGCATAAGGACAGAGGAAGTG
Source organism: Heterodontus francisci (assembly GCF_036365525.1). Taxonomy (NCBI): domain Eukaryota; kingdom Metazoa; phylum Chordata; class Chondrichthyes; order Heterodontiformes; family Heterodontidae; genus Heterodontus; species Heterodontus francisci. The sequence continues at coordinate 183,048 of NW_027142348.1, read as the reverse complement.
TTGGGTATTCCAAAAGGCATTAAAGTGGACAAGTCCCCAGGTCCGGATGGGATCTATCCCAGGTTTCTGAGGGAAGCAAGAGAGGAAATAGTTGGGGCCTTAACAGATATCTTTGCAGCATCCTTAAACACGGGTGAGGTCCCGGAGGACTGGAGAATTGCTAATGTTGTCCCCTTGTTTAAGAAAGGTAGCAGGGATAATCCAGGTAATTATAGACCGGTGAGCCTGACGTCAGTGGTAGGGAAGCTGCTGGGGAAGATACTGAGGGATAGGATCTATTCCCATTTGGAAGAAAATGGGCTTATCAGTGATAGGCAACATGGTTTTGTGCAGGGAAGGTCATGTCTTACCAACTTAATAGAATTCTTTGAGGAAGTGACAAAGTTGATTGATGAGGGAAGGGCTGTAGATGTCATATACATGGACTTCAGTAAGGCGTTTGATAAGGTTCCCCATGGTAGGCTGATGGAGAAAGTGAAGGCGCATGGTGCCCAGGGTGTACTAGCTAGATGGATAAAGAACTGGCTGGGCAACAGGAGACAGAGAGTAGCAGTGGAGGGGAGTTTCGCAAAATGGAGACGTGTGACCAGTGGTTTTCCACAGGGATCCGTGCTGGGACCACTGTTTGTGATATACATAAATGATTTGGAGGAAAGTATAGGTGGTCTGATTAGCAAGTTTGCAGACGACACTAAGATTGGTGGAGGAGCAGATAGTGAAGGGGACTGTCAGAGAATACAGCAGAAGAGAGATAGATTGGAGAGTTGGGCAGAGAAATGGCAGATGGAGTTCAATCCGGGCAACTGCGAGGTGATGCATTTTGCAAGATCCAATTCAAGAGTGAACTATACAGTAAATGGAAAAGTCCTGGGGAAAATTGATGTACAGAGAGATTTGGGTGTTCAGGTCCACTGTTCCCTGAAGGTGGCAACGCAGGTAAATAGAGTGGTCAAGAAGGCATACGGCATGCTTTCCTTCATCGGACAGGCTATTGAGTACAAGAGTTGGCAGGTCATGTTACATTTGGTTCGGCCACATTTGGAATGCTGCATGCAGTTCTGGTCGCCACATTACCAAAAGGATGTGGATGCTTTGGAGAGGGTGCAGAGGAGGTTCACCAGGATGTTGCCTGGTATGGAGCGCGCTAGCTGTGAAGAGAGGTTGAGCAGATTAGGATTATTTTCATTAGAAAGACGGAGGTTGAGGGGGGACCTGATTGAGGTGTACAAAATCATGAGAGGTATAGACAGGTTGGATAGCAAGAAGCTTTTTCCCAGAGTCGGGGATTCAATTACTAGGGGTCACGAGTTCAAAGTGAGAGGGGAAAAGTTTAGGGGGGATATGCGTGGAAAGTTCTTTACGCAGGGGGTGGTGGGTACCTGGAACACATTGCCAGCGGAGGTGGTAGACTCGGGCACGATAACGTCTTTTAAGATGTATCTAGACAGATACATGAATGGGCAGGAAGGAAAGAGATACAGAACCTTAGAAAATAGGCGACAGGTTTAGATAGAGGATCTGGATCGGCGCAGGCTTGGAGGGGCCGAAGGGCCTGCTCCTGTGCTGTAATTTTCTTTGTTCTTCTTCTTCTAAACCATTGTGTTTAAAAACAGCGGTTATCTCTGACAGGTTGATGGTTGTAATTTCCCCACCAGGGATACTCGTCTGACAGGTCAGTAAATACAGGGTTTATGCCAGCTCTACTTTTTTAAAATGGGGTGTGACATTTACAACTCTCCAGTCCTCTGCCACGGATTGGAAGATTCTGGCGAGTCCATCTGCTATTTTCATTATTTCGGTACAAAAGTGGTGGATTGAAAGGCTTTCATTGAACCTGTTTGTTCAGTGACTGTTGGAGAAATTTTCTGAGCTTTGCTAATTATTACATAACTTTGTAGAAGCAGAAAAGCAGGACACAGCTTGTAGCTAATCTAACCACAACCAACGGTCATAAATTGGAGACAGAGCAGCTAACCACAATCAGACATTACGGCTAGATATGGTGTCTGGAGTGGGCATTGAATTAAGGAACTAGCTTGTTATTGTTGAAACTGATGTTTCGCTGACCTCGGACCCTGCACAGTGCACCGTTACGTAGGCAGTCTTGTGGGTGCTTATCTAATTGTGAAACTGTTAGCTCTGCCTTTTTTATACTATATAAGTCCACGGCGATCTGTAGCTCTTTGGGAGTAGCACTGAACCGCATTTAGGTAAGGTGTTATCCCCCATGATATCATGCAATAAAGGGTTTGATTCTCAACGTCTGAGTCCGGAGAATTTGTTCAACAATAGGGCACAATCTGGATTTTCTCCAACAGTGACTGTAATTAATGTCAGTCTCCATGGACTCTAATTGTGTCACTGGAGCATTTCCTTTTTCTATTAATAAGAGATTCCTTTCAATGTGTTATCTTATAGTGTCAGCCAGAGCATCGTCTCCGGCACTAACAGGGATCACCGGCTCCAGCGAGAGTGAAAGGATAGATCAGAATCTGAGAACAATAGATCGGAATGTTACAACAATGGATCAGAATCTGAGAACAATAGATCGGAATGTTACAACAATGGATCAGAATCTGAGAACAATAGATCGGAATGTTACAACAATGGATCAGAATCTGAGAACAATAGATCGGAATGTTACAACAATGGACAGGAGTTTATCCTATTGGTTTGATTATCTTACTGCGGATTATTCTTGGATGACATTAGTGGATCGGATCTATTATGCACTGAGGATGACTCAATACATTTATTATCCCATACTCGCTATTGTTGGTGTCCCTGGTAAGTCTCTCTATCAAGCTATTAATCCTATAAACGATAATTAACTGTTTTGCTGTTCTTAACATTGGCCACCTCCAAAATATTGTCCTGCCTGTGAGCCCATTTACTGTACGTTGTCAAGAGGAGGTAAACAGTCTACAAAGGGATATAAATAGGTTCATTAAGATGGCAAAACTTTGGCAGATGGAGTATCATGTGGTAAGATGTGGACTTGTCCACTTTGGCAGGAAGAATAGAAAAGCAGGATGCTATTTAAATGTAGAGAGATTGCACAACTCTGTGGTACAGCGGGATCTGGGTGTCCTGGTACATGAATCAGAAAGAGTCAATATACAGGGACAGCAAGTGACTAGGAAGGCAAATGGAATGTTAGTGTTTATTGCAAAGGGAATCGAGTATAAAAGTGGAGAAGTTTTACTGCAGATGTGCAGGGCTTTGTTGAGACCACATCAGGAATATTGTGTATACTTTTGGTCTCCTTCTTTGATAAAACTATATAATTTCATACGAAGCAGTTGAATGAAGGTTCAGTTGATTCGTTTCGAGAATGAAGGGCTTATTTTATTAAGAAAGGTTGAAGAGGGTGGAGTTTAGAAGAATGAGAGATGTCTTATTGAAACATAGCTGATCCTGAGTAACCTTGATAGAGTGGATACCGAGAGGATGTTTCCTCTTGTTGGGAAGACTGGAACTAGGGGATAAAGCTAAAAATAAATGTTCAGCCGTGATCATATCGAATGGTGGAGCAGGCTCAAAGGGCCGAATGGCCTCCTCCTGCTCCTCAGTCCCAAGTTCCTATGTGTAGAAACATCTCAATTTTAATATTCCCATCATGTGATCAAATCCCTCCATGGCCTCACCCCTCTGATTATCCCAATCCCCTGTCAATTTCCAATATCCCTGAAACTTGTTGATCTTAAAGTCCATTTCTAATTCCCTTTTTAAAGAGAGTCCCCCCCCCCCCACCCCCGTCTCTCTCCCTGACCACACATTTCATCTCTCCTGCTCCACTCATGCTGTGGAAGTTTGGATCCATAAAATGGTGTGACTGCCGGTCACATCCAGCACATTGTACAGGACACCCGGGCTGGCCGGGGTGCTGGTGTTGGTGTAATGTGTGTGTGTGTGTCTGTCGTGTGAGGCGGGGCCTGAATATGATGTCAATCAGCCATTTCAGTAGCTTTGATGTACGACTTTGAAACTTGGTCTTTGCATGTCCACTGACTGCCTGTGTTCGTCACTCTCAGCTGAACATACATTCAGCAACACGAGGAACCCCCTCTAGTGTTATTTAAAAGGACCAGACATCCAACATACAGGTGAGGGGCTTTTGACTTATTTCTGCTATTGTAAAGTTAGTGGAGGTACTGTGGATGGTTTTCTTGAGGTTGTGTTTTGAGCTGCTGCAGACATTCAGGAAGGACCGAGGATTTGGTGACCCAACTCTGGACGAGGTATGGGGACTGTAGTTGCAGTGTCTCTTGGTCTGTAACATGACCAACAAATGGAGCAGAGGTTGCAGAGAGGGGAAGCTCTGTAAAGAGGGAGGAGGAGGGGCCTCTGCACTATGCTCCCCGGGTTTTCCAGAGCACTTTTCCTACCTACACCTAACCCAGAAGCAGTGTGTGAGGTGACACTGATTCAGTAAGGAGGTGGTCACAGAACTGTGTCACCTCCTGTCACACGACCTGGAGCCTCACACCAGGGTGAGGCTGTTAAGGTCACAGTTTCATTGAACTTCTATGGATCTGGATCTTTCCAGGCAGGAGCAGCTGATGCACCCATCATATTGTAATTTCCTTCAAGTGTCCATCCAATTTCCTTTTGAAATCATTGATTGTCTTCACTTCCATCACCCTCGTGGGCAGCGAGTTCCAGGTGTTACAAAGAGGATTTTGAGAACAAATGTCTCTTTCTGTCCAACAACCTGTCTGTAAGCAGATTGTAGTTAATTTTCCCCCTTTTTTAAAACAAGGAAAATCCTGATTCCGTATTTCTCCACTCCCTCAGCTTGCGAACCCTGAATTTTAAAGGACTGCAACAACACTGGTGTTAAAGTTAAAAATAGAAGTAGGATTTATTACTACATACTCAAACTCAGGAAGGGGGTTACCTTCGCAACGTACATTCATAAGCATACAGGGAATGGTAAAGGCATCAGAAGGGTAAGAACATTTACCAAGTAGAAAAAATAGCTTAATTACAAACTGAAGGAGGTTCCAGTTGAAAATAGAGTGCGTTTTTTCACTGACATAAAGTTCAAAGCTGCAATTTACCAACTGGAAATGCTGAGTGGAGTAGGAGTTGCAGGAAATCTCTACTCTCAATGTTTCTTCTTGCACTTTCGGGGATAAGCTGAGGCTTTTTTATGACGAGAATCTGGTAGAGAGCAGAATTATTTTCTTGCTGCTTTGCAGACTGTGGCATCTTATTTCCTTCTTGCAGGCAGGCCCCAGGGATAGCCAGCTGCAAACCTTCCAGGCAGCTGATTACCTGTAAGAGCTGTTCCCTCCAACTAAATAGGCTTAAAAGGATGGCATCTGGGTCATGTGATTGGAACCCTTAAAGTAACTGTCCCAGGTACTGTTGTTGAAGGGATCTGCTCCCCCACCATGTTTAAACAAGTTGAACACAGAAGTGTCAGCTTACAATAACATCCAAGTGCACGGAAATACAATTTGCAGTTGGTTTCCATCAATTTGTGACACATATCAACAACAACTGCTGCATAAAAAAAGTTATTCCGCACATTCTCCCTGCATCTCTTGTCCATAACTTTAAATCTGTGACCCCGAGTCCTCATACCATTAGTTAATAGAGACATTTTCCTTGTCTAACTTATCTAAGCCTGTCATAATCATCTACATTTTAATCAAATCTCCCCTCAATCTCCTTTGTTCAAAGGGGAAGAAACCCAGTTTTACTAACCTAACCTTGTAACAAATATTCCCATCCCTGGAATCATTCTGGTAAATCTCAACTGCACCCTTTCAAGGAACCGCACATCTTTCCAAAAGTCTGGTGAACAGAAATGGACTAGATACTGTAGTTGCAGCCGAACCAGAGCATTATAAGTGTTCAGCATATCTTCACTGCTTTAGTGCTGAATGACTCTTTTTATTAAGGAGAAGATCCAATACGATTTACTAATCAATCTCTCAGTATGTCCTGCCACCTTCAAACATTGATGTATATGCACCCGCAAGTCCCTCTATTCCTGCAAATCATTCGGCAATGTGTTATTAAGTCTATATTGCTTCTCGAAAATACATCTGCTAGTTCTGCTAACCTATGTATGTCCTGTTCCAGTCAATTACTATTATTTTGACTTTATGTCCATTCTGATAGCCTGTCGAAGTCCAGTTTCAGTCAATCACGATCAGCCTGACTGTCTGTTCACTCGGAGAACCTGTCTATGTCCTGTTTCAGTCATTTACTGTCATCCTGACTGTCTGTCCATTTTGCTAACATGTCGATGTCCTGTTTAAGTCAATTACTGTCATTCTGACAGTCTGCACATTCTGCTAACCTATCAATGTCCTGTTTCAGTCAATTACTATCATCCTGACTGTCTATCCATTCTGCTAAATTATCCATGTCCTGTTTCAGTCAATTACTATCATCCTGACTGTCTATGCATTCTGCTAAACTATCAATGTCCTGTTTCAGTCAATTACTATCATCCTGACTGTCTGTCCATTCTGCTAAACTATCCATGTCCTGTTTCAGTCAATTACTATCATCCTGACTGTCTATCCATTCTGCTAAACTATCAATGTCCTGTTTCAGTCAATTACTATCATCCTGACTGTCTGTCCATTCTGCTAAACTATCCATGTCCTGTTTCAGTCAATTACTATCATCCTGACTGTCTGTCCGTTCTGCTAACCTATCAATGTCCTGTTTCAGTCAATTACTATCATCCTGACTGTCTGTCCATTCTGCTAAACTATCCATGTCCTGTTTCAGTCAATTACTATCATCCTGACTGTCTGTCCGTTCTGCTAACCTATCAATGTCCTGTTTCAGTCAATTACTATCATCCTGACTGTCTGTCCATTCTGCTAAACTATCCATGTCCTGTTTCAGTCAATTACTATCATCCTGACTGTCTGTCCATTCTGCTAAACTATCAATGTCCTGTTTCAGTCATCTACGATCATCCTGACTGTCTGTCCATTCTGCTAAATTATCAATGTCCTGTTTCAGTCAATTACTATCATCCTGACTGTCTGTCCATTCTGCTAAACTAACAATGTTCTGTTTCAGTCAATTACTATCATCCTGACTGTCTGTCCATTCTGCTGAACTATCAATGTCCTGTTTCAGTCAATTACTATAATCCTGACTGTCTGCCCATTCTGCTAAACTATCAATGTCCTGTTTCAGTCAATTACTATCATCCTGACTGTCTGTCCATTCTGCTAAACTATCCATATCCTGCTTCAGTCAATTACTATCATCCTGACTGTCTGTCCGTTCTGCTAACCTATCAATGTCCTGTTTCAGTCAATTACTATCATCCTGACTGTCTGTCCATTCTGCTAAACTATCCATGTCCTGCTTCAGTCAATTACTATCATCCTGACTGTCTATCCATTCTGCTAAACTATCCATGTCCTGCTTCAGTCAATTGCTATCATCCTGACTGTCTGTCCATTCTGCTAAACTATCAATGTCCTGTTTCAGGCATCGACGATCATCCTGACTGTCTGTCCATTCTGCTAAATTATCAACGTCCTGTTTCAGTCAATTACTATCATCCTGACTGTCTGTCCATTCTGCTAAACTATCAATGTCCTGTTTCAGGCATCTACGATCATCCTGACTGTCTGTCCATTCTGCTAAATTATCAATGTCCTGTTTCAGTCAATTACTATCATCCTGACTGTCTGTCCATTCTGCTAAACTATCCATGTCCTGTTTCAGTCAATTACTATCATCCTGACTGTCTGTCCATTCTGCTAACCTATCAATGTCCTGTTTCAGTCAATTACTATCATCCTGACTGTCTGTCCGTTCTGCTAAACTATCAATGTCCTGTTTCAGTCAATTACTATCATCCTGACTGTCTGTCCATTCTGCTAACCTATCAATGTCCTGTTTCAGTCAATTACTATCATCCTGACTGTCTGTCCATTCTGCTAAACTATCAATGTCCTGTTTCAGTCAATTACTATCATCCTGACTCTCTGTCCATTCAGCGAAACTATCAATGTCCTGTTTCAGTCAATTACTGTCATCCTGACTGTCTGTCCATTCTGCTAAACTATCCATGTCCTGTTTCAGTCAATTACTATCATCCTGACTGTCTGTCCATTCTGCTAACCTATCAATGTCCTGTTTCAGTCAATTACTATCATCCTGACTGTCTGTCCGTTCTGCTAAACTATCAATGTCCTGTTTCAGTCAATTACTATCATCCTGACTGTCTGTCCATTCTGCTAACCTATCAATGTCCTGTTTCAGTCAATTACTATCATCCTGACTGTCTGTCCATTCTGCTAAACTCTCCATGTCCTGTTTCAGTCAATTACTATCATCCTGACTCTCTGTCCATTCAGCGAAACTATCAATGTCCTGTTTCAGTCAATTACTGTCATCCTGACTGTCTGTCCATTCAGCGAAACTATCAATGTCCTGTTTAAGTCAATTACTGTCATTCTGACAGTCTGCACATTCTGCTAACCTATCAATGTCCTGTTTCAGTCAATTACTATCATCCTGACTGTCTATCCATTCTGCTAAACTATCCATGTCCTGTTTCAGTCAATTACTATCATCCTGACTGTCTATCCATTCTGCTAAACTATCAATGTCCTGTTTCAGTCAATTACTATCATCCTGACTGTCTATCCATTCTGCTAAACTATCCATGTCCTGTTTCAGTCAATTACTATCATCCTGACTGTCTATCCATTCTGCTAAACTATCTATGTCCTGTTTCAGTCAATTAGTATCATCCTGACTGTCTATCCATTCTGCTAAACTATCAATGTCCTGTTTCAGTCAATTACTATCATCCTGACTGTCTATCCATTCTGATAAACTATCAATGTCCTGTTTCAGTCAATTACTATCATCCTGACTGTCTGTCCATTGTGCTAACCTATCAATGTCCTGTTTCAGTCAATTACTATCATCCTGACTGTCTATCCATTCTGCTAAACTATCCATGTCCTGTTTCAGTCAATTACTATCATGCTGACTGTCTATCCATTCTGCTAAACTATCAATGTCCTGTTTCAGTCAATTACTATCATCCTGACTGTCTATCCATTCTGCTAAACTATCCATGTCCTGTTTCAGTCAATTACTATCATCCTGACTGTCTATCCATTCTGCTAAACTATCCATGTCCTGTTTCAGTCAATTACTATCATCCTGACTGTCTATCAATTCTGCTAAACTATCCATGTCCTGTTTCAGTCAATTACTATCATCCTGACTGTCTATCCATTCTGCTAAACTATCAATGTCCTGTTTCAGTCAATTACTATCATCCTGAATGTCTATCAATTCTGCTAAACTATCCATGTCCTGTTTCAGTCAATTACTATCATCCTGACTGTCTGTCCATTCTGCTAAACTATCCATGTCCTGTTTCAGTCAATTACTATCATCCTGACTGTCTATCCATTCTGCTAAACTATCCATGTCCTGTTTCAGTCAATTACTATCATCCTGACTGTCTGTCCGTTCTGCTAAACTATCAATGTCCTGTTTCAGTCAATTACTATCATCCTGACTGTCTGTCCATTCTGCTAACCTATCAATGTCCTGTTTCAGTCAATTACTATCATCCTGACTGTCTGTCCATTCTGCTAAACTATCAATGTCCTGTTTCAGTCAATTACTATCATCCTGACTCTCTGTCCATTCAGCGAAACTATCAATGTCCTGTTTCAGTCAATTACTGTCATCCTGACTGTCTGTCCATTCTGCTAAACTATCCATGTCCTGTTTCAGTCAATTACTATCATCCTGACTGTCTGTCCATTCTGCTAACCTATCAATGTCCTGTTTCAGTCAATTACTATCATCCTGACTGTCTGTCCGTTCTGCTAAACTATCAATGTCCTGTTTCAGTCAATTACTATCATCCTGACTGTCTGTCCATTCTGCTAACCTATCAATGTCCTGTTTCAGTCAATTACTATCATCCTGACTGTCTGTCCATTCTGCTAAACTCTCCATGTCCTGTTTCAGTCAATTACTATCATCCTGACTCTCTGTCCATTCAGCGAAACTATCAATGTCCTGTTTCAGTCAATTACTGTCATCCTGACTGTCTGTCCATTCAGCGAAACTATCAATGTCCTGTTTAAGTCAATTACTGTCATTCTGACAGTCTGCACATTCTGCTAACCTATCAATGTCCTGTTTCAGTCAATTACTATCATCCTGACTGTCTATCCATTCTGCTAAACTATCCATGTCCTGTTTCAGTCAATTACTATCATCCTGACTGTCTATCCATTCTGCTAAACTATCAATGTCCTGTTTCAGTCAATTACTATCATCCTGACTGTCTATCCATTCTGCTAAACTATCCATGTCCTGTTTCAGTCAATTACTATCATCCTGACTGTCTATCCATTCTGCTAAACTATCTATGTCCTGTTTCAGTCAATTAGTATCATCCTGACTGTCTATCCATTCTGCTAAACTATCAATGTCCTGTTTCAGTCAATTACTATCATCCTGACTGTCTATCCATTCTGATAAACTATCAATGTCCTGTTTCAGTCAATTACTATCATCCTGACTGTCTGTCCATTGTGCTAACCTATCAATGTCCTGTTTCAGTCAATTACTATCATCCTGACTGTCTATCCATTCTGCTAAACTATCCATGTCCTGTTTCAGTCAATTACTATCATGCTGACTGTCTATCCATTCTGCTAAACTATCAATGTCCTGTTTCAGTCAATTACTATCATCCTGACTGTCTATCCATTCTGCTAAACTATCCATGTCCTGTTTCAGTCAATTACTATCATCCTGACTGTCTATCCATTCTGCTAAACTATCCATGTCCTGTTTCAGTCAATTACTATCATCCTGACTGTCTATCAATTCTGCTAAACTATCCATGTCCTGTTTCAGTCAATTACTATCATCCTGACTGTCTATCCATTCTGCTAAACTATCAATGTCCTGTTTCAGTCAATTACTATCATCCTGAATGTCTATCAATTCTGCTAAACTATCCATGTCCTGTTTCAGTCAATTACTATCATCCTGACTGTCTGTCCATTCTGCTAAACTATCCATGTCCTGTTTCAGTCAATTACTATCATCCTGACTGTCTATCCATTCTGCTAAACTATCCATGTCCTGTTTCAGTCAATTACTATCATCCTGACTGTCTGTCCATTCTGCTAAACTATCCATGTCCTGTTTCAGTCAATTACTATCATCCTGACTGTCTATCCATTCTGCTAAACTATCCATGTCCTGTTTCAGTCAATTACTATCATCCTGACTGTCTGTCCATTCTGCTAAACTATCAATGTCCTGTTTCAGTCAATTACTATCATCCAGACTGTCTGTCCATTCTGCTAAACTATCCATGTCCTGCTTCAGTCAATTACTATCATCCTGACTGTCTGTCCGTTCTGCTAACCTATCAATGTCCTGTTTCAATCAATTACTATCATCCTGACTGTCTGTCCATTCTGCTAAACTATCCATGTCCTGCTTCAGTCAATTACTATCATCCTGACTGTCTATCCATTCTGCTAAACTATCCATGTCCTGCTTCAGTCAATTACTATCATCCTGATTGTCTGTCCGTTCTGCTAACCTATCAATGTCCTGTTTCAGTCAATTACTATCATCCTGACTGTCTGTCCATTCTGCTAAACTATCAATGTCCTGTTTCAGGCATCTACGATCATCCTGACTGTCTGTCCATTCTGCTAAATTATCAATGTCCTGTTTCAGTCAATTACTATCATCCTGACTGTCTGTCCATTCTGCTAAACTATCAATGTCCTGTTTCAGGCATCTACGATCATCCTGACTGTCTGTCCATTCTGCTAAATTATCAATGTCCTGTTTCAGTCAATTACTATCATCCTGACTGTCTGTCCATTCTGCTAAACTATCCATGTCCTGTTTCAGTCAATTACTATCATCCTGACTGTCTGTCCATTCTGCTAAACTAACAATGTCCTGTTTCAGTCAATTACTATCATCCTGACTGTCCATTCTGCTAAACTATCAATGTCCTGTTTCAGTCATCTACGATCATCCTGACTGTCTGTCCATTCTGCTAAACTATCAATGTCCTGTTTCAGTCAATTATTATCATCCTGACTGTCTGTCCGTTCTGCTAACCTATCAATGTCCTGTTTCAGTCAATTACTATCATCCTGACTGTCTGTCCATTCTGCTAAACTATCAATGTCCTGTTTCAGTCAATTAGTATCATCCTGACTGTCTGTCCATTCTGCTAAACTATCCATGTCCTGTTTCAGTCAATTACTATCATCCTGATCCTCTGTCCATTCTGCTAAACTATCAATGTCCTGTTTCAGTCAATTACTATCATCCTGACTGTCTGTCCATTCTGCTAAACTCTCCAAGTCCTGTTTCAGTCAATTACTATCATCCTGACTGTCTGTCTATTCAGCGAAACTATCAATGTCCTGTTTCAGTCAATTACTGTCATCCTGACTGTCTGTCCATTCAGCGAAACTATCAATTTCCTGTTTAAGTCAATTACTGTCATTCTGACAGTCTGCACATTCTGCTAACCTATCAATGTCCTGTTTCAGTCAATTACTATCATCCTGAATGTCTATCCATTCTGCTAAACTATCCATGTCCTGTTTCAGTCAATTACTATCATCCTGACTGTCTATCCATTCTGCTAAACTATCAATGTCCTGTTTCAGTCAATTACTATCATCCTGACTGTCTATCCATTCTGCTAAACTATCCATGTCCTGTTTCAGTCAATTACTATCATCCTGACTGTCTGTCCATTCTGCTAAACTATCAATGTCCTGTTTCAGTCAATTACTATCATCCTGACTGTCGGTCCATTCTGCTAAACTATCCATGTCCTGTTTCAGTCAATTACTATCATCCTGACTGTCTGTCCATTCTGCTAAACTATCAATGTCCTGTTTCAGTCATCTAAGATCATCCTGACTGTCGGTCCATTCTGCTAAATTGTCAATGTCCTGTTTCAGTCAATTACTATCATCCTGACTGTCTGTCCATTCTGCTAAACTATCCATGTCCTGTTTCAGTCAATTACTATCATCCTGACTGTCTGTCCATTCTGCTAAACTATCAATGTCCTGTTTCAGTCATCTAAGATCATCCTGACTGTCTGTCCATTCTGCTAAATTATCAATGCCCTGTTTCAGTCAATTACTATCATCCTGACTGTCTGTCCATTCTGCTAAACTAACAATGTCCTGTTTCAGTCAATTACTATCATCCTGACTGTCTGTCCATTCTGCTAAACTAACAATGTCCTGTTTCAGTCAATTACTATCATCCTGACTGTCTGTCCATTCTGCTAAACTTTCCATGTCCTGTTTCAGTCATTTACTATCATCCTGACTTTCTGTCCATTCTGCTAAACTATCCATGTCCTGTTTCAGTCAATTACTATCATCCTGACTGTCTGTCCATTCTGCTAAACTATCCATGTCCTGTTTCAGTCAAATACTATCATCCTGACTGTCTATCCATTCTGCTAAACTATCCAAGTCCTGTTTCAGTCAATTACTATCATCCTGACTGTCTGTCCATTCTGCTAAACTATTCATGTCCTGTTTCAGTCAATTACTATCATCCTGACTGTCTATCCATTCTGCTAAACTATCAATGTCCTGTTTCAGTCAATTACTATCATCCTGACTGTCTGTCCATTCTGCTAAACTATCAATGTCCTGTTTCAGTCAATTACTATCATCCTGACTGTCTGTCCATTCTGCTAAACTATCAATGTCCTGTTTCAGTCAATTACTATCATCCTGACTGTCTGTCCATTCTGCTAAACTATCAATGTCCTGTTTCAGTCAATTACTATCATCCTGACTGTCTGTCCATTCTGCTAAACTATCAATGTCCTGTTTCAGTCAATTACTATCATCCTGACTGTCTGTCCATTCTGCTAAACTATCAATGTCCTCTTTCAGTCAATTACTATCATCCTGACTGTCTGTCCATTCTGCTCAACTATCAATGTCCTGTTTCAGTCAATTACTATCATCCTGACTGTCTGTCCATTCTGCTAAACTATCAATGTCCTGTTTCAGTCAATTACTATCATCCTGACTGTCTATCCATTCTGCTAAACTATCAATGTCCTGTTTCAGTCAATTACTATCATCCTGACTGTCTGTCCATTCTGCTAAACTATCAATGTCCTGTTTCAGTCAATTACTATGATCCTGACTGTCTGTCCATTCTGCGAAACTATCAATGTCCTGTTTCAGTCAATTACTATCATCCTGACTGTCTGTCCATTCTGCTAAACTATCCATGTCCTGTTTCAGTCAATTACTATCATCCTGACTGTCTGTCCATTCTGCGAAACTATCCATGTCCTGTTTCCGTCAATTACTATCATCCTGACTGTCTGTCCATTCTGCTAAACTATCAATGTCCTGTTTCAGTCAATTACTATCATCCTGACTGTCTGTCCATTCTGCTAAACTATCAATGTCCTGTTTCAGTCAATTACTATCATCCTGACTGTCTGTCCATTCTGCTAAACTATCAATGTCCTTTTTCAGTCAATTGCTATCATCCTGACTGTCTGTCCATTCTGCTAAACTATCAATGTCCTGTTTCAGTCAATTACTATCATCCTGACTGTCTGTCCATTCTGCTAAACTATCAATGTCCTGTTTCAGTCAATTACTATCATCCTGACTCTCTGTCCATTCTGCTAAACTATCAATGTCCTGTTTCAGTTAATTACTATCATCCTGACTGTCTGTCCATTCTGCTAAACAATCCATGTCCTGTTTCAGTCAATTACTATCATCCTGACTCTCTGTCCATTCTGCTAAACTATCCATGTCCTGTTTCAGTCAATTACTATCATCCTGACTGTCTGTCCATTCTGCTAAATTATCCATGTCCTGTTTCAGTCAATTACTATCATCCTGACTCTCTGTCCATTCTGCTAAACTATCAATGTCCTGTTTCAGTCAATTACTATCATCCTGACTGTCTGTCCATTCTGCAAAATTATCCATGTCCTGTTTCAGTCAATTACTATCATCCTGACTGTCTGTCCATTCTGCTAAACTATCAATGTCCAGTTTCAGTCAATTACTATCATCCTGACTGTCCATTCTGCTAAACTATCAATGTCCTGTTTCAGTCAATTACTATCATCCTGACTGTCTGTCCATTCTGCTA
This sequence comes from Heterodontus francisci, assembly GCF_036365525.1. Taxonomy (NCBI): domain Eukaryota; kingdom Metazoa; phylum Chordata; class Chondrichthyes; order Heterodontiformes; family Heterodontidae; genus Heterodontus; species Heterodontus francisci. The sequence goes on along the minus strand of NW_027142348.1, from coordinate 167,862 downwards.
AACTATCCATGTCCTGTTTCAGTCAATTACTATCATCCTGACTGTCTGTCCATTCTGCTAATCTATCCACGTCCTGTTTCAGTCAATTACTATCATCCTGACTGTCTGTCCATTCTGCTAACCTATCAATGTCCTGTTTCAGTCAATTACTATCATCCTGACTGTCTGTCCATTCTGCTAAACTATCCATGTCCTGTTTCAGTCAATTACTATCATCCTGACTGTCTGTCCATTCTGCTAAACTATCAATGTCCTGTTTCAGTCAATTACTATCATCCTGACTGTCTGTCCATTCTGCTAAACTATCCATGTCCTGTTTCAGTCAATTACTATCATACTGACTGTCTATCCATTCTGCTAAACTATCAATGTCCTGTTTCAGTCAATTACTATCATCCTGACTGTCTGTCCATTCTGCTAAACTATCCATGTCCTGTTTCAGTCAATTACTATCATCCTGACTCTCTGTCCATTCTGCTAAACTATCAATGTCCTGTTTCAGTCAATTATTATCATCCTGACTGTCTGTCCATTCTGCTAAACTATCCATGTCCTGTTTCAGTCAATTACTATCATCCTGACTGTCTATCCATTCTGCTAAACTATCCATGTCCTGTTTCAGTCAATTACTATAATCCTGACTGTCTGTCCATTCTGCTAACCTATCAATGTCCTGTTTCAGTCAATTATTATCATCCTGACTGTCTGTCCATTCTGCTAAACTATCCATGTCCTGTTTCAGTCAATTACTATCATCCTGACTGTCTGTCCATTCTGCTAAACTATCAATGTCCTGTTTCAGTCAATTACTATCATCCTGACTGTCTGTCCATTCTGCTAAACTATCCATGTCCTGTTTCCGTCAATTACTATCATCCTGACTCTCTATCCATTCTGCTAAAGTATCAATGTCCTGTTTCAGTCAATTACTATCATCCTGACTGTCTGTCCATTCTGCTAAACTATCCATGTCCTGTTTCAGTCAATTACTATCATCCTGACTGTCTGTCCATTCAGCTAAACTATCAATGTCCTGTTTCAGTCAATTACTATCATCCTGACTGTCTGTCCATTCTGCTAAACTATCAATGTCCTGTTTCAGTCAATTACTATCATCCTGACTGTATGTGCATTCTGCTAAACTATCAATGTCCTGTTACAGTCAATTACTATCATCCTGACTGTCTGTCCATTCTGCTAAACTATCCATGTCCTGTTTCAGTCAATTACTATCATCCTGACTGTCTGTCCATTCTGCTAAATTATCAATGTCCTGTTTCAGTCAATTACTATCATCCTGACTTTCTGTCCATTCTGCTATCCTATCCATGTCCTGTTTCAGTCAATTACTATCATCCTGACTGTCTGTCCATTCTGCTAACCTATCCATGTCCTGTTTCAGTCAATTACTATCATCCTGACTGTCTGTCCATTCTGCTAACCTATCCATGTCCTGTTTCAGTCATTTGCTATCATCCTGACTGTCTGCCCATTCTGCTAACCTATCCATGTCCTGTTTCAGTCATTTACTATCATCCTGACTGTCAGTCCATTCTGCTAAACTATCCATGTCCTGTTTCAGTCAATTACTATCATCCTGACTCTCTGTCCATTCTGCTAAACAATCCATGTCCTGTTTCAGTCAATTACTATCATCCTGACTGTCTGTCCATTCTGCTAAATTATCCATGTCCTGTTTCAGTCAATTACTATCATCCTGACTGTCTGTCCATTCTGCTAAATTATCCATGTCCTGTTTCAGTCAATTACTATCATCCTGACTGTCTGTCCATTCTGCGAAACTATCCATGTCCTGTTTCAGTCAATTACTATCATCCTGACTGTCTGTCCATTCTGCTAAACTATCCATGTCCTGTTTCAGTCAATTACTATCATCCTGACTTTCTGTCCATTCTGCTATCCTATCCATGTCCTGTTTCAGTCAATTACTATCATCCTGACTGTCTGTCCATTCTGCTAAACTATCAATGTCCTGTTTCAGTCATTTACTATCATCCTGACTGTCTGTCCATACTGCTAACCTATCCATGTCCTGTTTCAGTCAATTACTATCATCCTGACTGTCTGTCCATTCTGCTAAACTATCTATGTCCTGTTTCAGTCAATTACTATCATCCTGACTGTCTGTCCATTCTGCTAAACTATCAATGTCCTGTTTCAGTCATTTACTATCATCCTGACTGTCTGTCAATTCTGCTAACCTATCCATGTCCTGTTTCAGTCAATTACTATGATCCTGACTGTCTGTCCATTCTGCTAACCTATCCATGTCCTGTTTCAGTCATTTACTATCATCCTGACTGTCTGTCCATTCTGCTAACCTATCCATGTCCTGTTTCAGTCATTTACTATCATCCTGACTGTCTGTCCATTCTGCTAAACTATCCATGTCCTGTCTCAGTCATTTACTATCATCCTGACTCTCTGTCCATTCTGCTAAACAATCCATGTCCTGTTTCAGTCAATTACTATCATCCTGACTCTCTGTCCATTCTGCTAAACAATCCATGTCCTGTTTCAGTCAATTACTATCATCCTGACTGTCTGTCCATTCTGCTAAACTATCAATGTCCTGTTTCAGTCAATTACTATCATCCTGACTGTCTGTCCATTCTGCTAAACTATCAATGTCCTGTTTCATTCAATTACTATCATTCTGACTGTCTGTCCATTCTGCTAAACTATCAATGTCCTGTTTCAGTCAATTACTATCATCCTGACTGTCTGTCCATTCTGCTAAACTATCAATGTCCTGTTTCAGTCAATTACTATCATCCTGACTGTCTGTCCATTCTGCTAAACTATCAATGTCCTGTTTCAGTCAATTACTATCATCCTGACTGTCTGTCCATTCTGCTAAACTATCCATGTCCTGTTTCAGTCAATTACTATCATCCTGACTGTCTGTCCATTCTGCTAAACTATCCATGTCCTGTTTCAGTCAATTACTATCATCCTGACTCTCTGTCCATTCTGCTAAACTATCAATGTCCTGTTTCAGTCAATTATTATCATCCTGACTGTCTGTCCATTCTGCTAAACTATCCATGTCCTGTTTCAGTCAATTACTATCATCCTGACTGTCTGTCCATTCTGCTAAACTATCAATGTCCTGTTTCAGTCAATTACTATCATCCTGACTGTCTGTCTATTCTGCTAAACTATCCATGTCCTGTTTCAGTCAATTACTATCATCCTGACTGTCTATCCATTCTGCTAAACTATCCATGTCCTGTTTCAGTCAATTACTATAATCCTGACTGTCTGTCCATTCTGCTAACCTATCAATGTCCTGTTTCAGTCAATTATTATCATCCTGACTGTCTGTCCATTCTGCTAAACTATCAATGTCCTGTTTCAGTCAATTACTATCATCCTGACTGTCTGTCCATTCTGCTAAACTATCCATGTCCTGTTTCCGTCAATTACTATCATCCTGACTCTCTATCCATTCTGCTAAACTATCAATGTCCTGTTTCAGTCAATTACTATCATCCTGACTGTCTGTCCATTCTGCTAAACTATCCATGTCCTGTTTCAGTCAATTACTATCATCCTGACTGTCTGTCCATTCTGCTAACCTATCAATGTCCTGTTTCAGTCAATTACTATCATCCTGACTGTCTGTCCATTCTGCTAACCTATCCATGTCCTGTTTCAGTCATTTGCTATCATCCTGACTGTCCGCCCATTCTGCTAACCTATCCATGTCCTGTTTCAGTCATTTACTATCATCCTGACTGTCAGTCCATTCTGCTAAACTATCCATGTCCTGTTTCAGTCAATTACTATCATCCTGACTCTCTGTCCATTCTGCTAAACAATCCATGTCCTGTTTCAGTCAATTACTATCATCCTGACTGTCTGTCCATTCTGCTAAATTATCCATGTCCTGTTTCAGTCAATTACTATCATCCTGACTGTCTGTCCATTCTGCTAAATTATCCATGTCCTGTTTCAGTCAATTACTATCATCCTGACTGTCTGTCCATTCTGCGAAACTATCCATGTCCTGTTTCAGTCAATTACTATCATCCTGACTGTCTGTCCATTCTGCTAAACTATCCATGTCCTGTTTCAGTCAATTACTATCATCCTGACTTTCTGTCCATTCTGCTATCCTATCCATGTCCTGTTTCAGTCAATTACTATCATCCTGACTGTCTGTCCATTCTGCTAAACTATCAATGTCCTGTTTCAGTCATTTACTATCATCCTGACTGTCTGTCCATACTGCTAACCTATCCATGTCCTGTTTCAGTCAATTACTATCATCCTGACTGTCTGTCCATTCTGCTAAACTATCTATGTCCTGTTTCAGTCAATTACTATCATCCTGACTGTCTGTCCATTCTGCTAAACTATCAATGTCCTGTTTCAGTCATTTACTATCATCCTGACTGTCTGTCAATTCTGCTAACCTATCCATGTCCTGTTTCAGTCAATTACTATGATCCTGACTGTCTGTCCATTCTGCTAACCTATCCATGTCCTGTTTCAGTCATTTACTATCATCCTGACTGTCTGTCCATTCTGCTAACCTATCCATGTCCTGTTTCAGTCATTTACTATCATCCTGACTGTCTGTCCATTCTGCTAAACTATCCATGTCCTGTCTCAGTCATTTACTATCATCCTGACTCTCTGTCCATTCTGCTAAACAATCCATGTCCTGTTTCAGTCAATTACTATCATCCTGACTCTCTGTCCATTCTGCTAAACAATCCATGTCCTGTTTCAGTCAATTACTATCATCCTGACTGTCTGTCCATTCTGCTAAACTATCAATGTCCTGTTTCAGTCAATTACTATCATCCTGACTGTCTGTCCATTCTGCTAAACTATCAATGTCCTGTTTCATTCAATTACTATCATTCTGACTGTCTGTCCATTCTGCTAAACTATCAATGTCCTGTTTCAGTCAATTACTATCATCCTGACTGTCTGTCCATTCTGCTAAACTATCAATGTCCTGTTTCAGTCAATTACTATCATCCTGACTGTCTGTCCATTCTGCTAAACTATCAATGTCCTGTTTCAGTCAATTACTATCATCCTGACTGTCTGTCCATTCTGCTAAACTATCCATGTCCTGTTTCAGTCAATTACTATCATCCTGACTGTCTGTCCATTCTGCTAAACTATCAATGTCCTGTTTCAGTCAATTACTATCATCCTGACTGTCTGTCCATTCTGCTAAACTATCAATGTCCTGTTTCAGTCAATTACTATCATCCTGACTGTCTGTCCATTCTGCTAATCTATCAATGTCCTGTTTCAGTCAATTACTATCATCCTGACTGTCTGTCCATTCTGCTAAACTATCCATGTCCTGTTTCAGTCAATTACTATCATCCTGACTGTCTATCCATTCTTCTAAACAATCCATGTCCTGTTTCAGTCAATTACTATCATCCTGACTGTCTGTCCATTCTGCTAAATTATCCATGTCCTGTTTCAGTCAATTACTATCATCCTGACTGTATGTCCATTCTGCTAAATTATCCATGTCCTGTTTCAGTCAATTACTATCATCCTGACTGTCTGTCCATTCTGCTAAATTATCCATGTCCTGTTTCAGTCAATTACTATCATCCTGACTGTCTGTCCATTCTGCTAAATTATCCATGTCCTGTTTCAGTCAATTACTATCATCCTGACTGTCTATCCAATCTGCTAAACTCTCAATGTCCTGTTTCAGTCAATTACTATCATCCTGACTGTCTGTCCATTCTGCTAAACTATCAATGTCCTGTTTCAGTCAATTACTATCATCCTGACTGTCTGTCCATTCTGCTAAATTATCCATGTCCTGTTTTAGTCAATTACTATCGTCCTGACTGTCTGTCCATTCTGCTAAACGATCAATGTCCTGTTTCAGTTAATTACTATCATCCTGACTGTCTGTCCATTCTGCTAAACTATCAATGTCCTGTTTCAGTCAATTACTATCATCCTGACTGTCTGTCCATTCTGCTAAACTATCCATGTCCTGTTTCAGTCAATTACTATCATCCTGACTGTCTGTCCATTCTGCTAAACTATCAATGTCCTGTTTCAGTGAATTACTATCATCCTGACTGTCTGTCCATTCTGCTAAACTATCAATGTCCTGTTTCAGTCAATTACTATCATCCTGACTGTCTATCTATTCTGCTAAACTATCAATGTCCTGTTTCAGTCAATTACTATCATCCTGACTGTCTGTGCATTCTGCTAAACTATCAATGTCCTGTTTCAGTCAATTACTATCATCCTGACTGTCTGTCCATTCTGCTAAACTATCAATGTCCTGTTTCAGTCAATTACTATCATACTGACTGTCTGTCCATTCTGCTAAATTATCAATGTCCTGTTTCAGTCAATTACTATCATCCTGACTTTATGTCCATTCTGCTATCCTATCCATGTCCTGTTTCAGTCAATTACTATCATCCTGACTGTCTGTCCATTCTGCTAACCTATCCATGTCCTGTTTCAGTCAATTACTATCATCCTGACTGTCTGTCCATTCTGCTAACCTATCCATGTCCTGTTTCAGTCATTTACTATCATCCTGACTGTCTGTCCATTCTGCTAACCTATCCATGTCCTGTTTCAGTCATTTACTATCATCCTGACTGTCTGTCCATTCTGCTAAACTATCCATGTCCTGTTTCAGTCAATTACTATCATCCTGACTGTCTGTCCATTCTGCTAAATTATCCATGTCCTGTTTCAGTCAATTACTATCATCCTGACTGTCTGTCCATTCTGCTAAATTATCCATGTCCTGTTTCAGTCAATTACTATCATCCTGACTGTCTATCCAATCTGCTAAACTCTCAATGTCCTGTTTCAGTCAATTACTATCATCCTGACTGTCTGTCCATTCTGCTAAACTATCAATGTCCTGTTTCAGTCAATTACTATCATCCTGACTGTCTGTCCATTCTGCTAAATTATCCATGTCCTGTTTTAGTCAATTACTATCGTCCTGACTGTCTGTCCATTCTGCTAAACGATCAATGTCCTGTTTCAGTTAATTACTATCATCCTGACTGTCTGTCCATTCTGCTAAACTATCAATGTCCTGTTTCAGTCAATTACTATCATCCTGACTGTCTGTCCATTCTGCTAAACTATCCATGTCCTGTTTCAGTCAATTACTATCATCCTGACTGTCTGTCCATTCTGCTAAACTATCAATGTCCTGTTTCAGTCAATTACTATCATCCTGACTGTCTGTCCATTCTGCTAAACTATCAATGTCCTGTTTCAGTCAATTACTATCATCCTGACTGTCTATCTATTCTGCTAAACTATCAATGTCCTGTTTCAGTCAATTACTATCATCCTGACTGTCTGTGCATTCTGCTAAACTATCAATGTCCTGTTTCAGTCAATTACTATCATCCTGACTGTCTGTCCATTCTGCTAAACTATCAATGTCCTGTTTCAGTCAATTACTATCATACTGACTGTCTGTCCATTCTGCTAAATTATCAATGTCCTGTTTCAGTCAATTACTATCATCCTGACTTTATGTCCATTCTGCTATCCTATCCATGTCCTGTTTCAGTCAATTACTATCATCCTGACTGTCTGTCCATTCTGCTGACCTATCCATGTCCTGTTTCAGTCAATTACTATCATCCTGACTGTCTGTCCATTCTGCTAACCTATCCATGTCCTGTTTCAGTCATTTACTATCATCCTGACTGTCTGTCCATTCTGCTAACCTATCCATGTCCTGTTTCAGTCATTTACTATCATCCTGACTGTCTGTCCATTCTACTAAACTATCCATGTCCTGTTTCAGTCAATTACTATCATCCTGACTCTCTGTCCATTCTGCTAAACAATCCATGTCCTGTTTCAGTCAATTACTATCATCCTGACTGTCTGTCCATTCTGCTAAATTATCCATGTCCTGTTTCAGTCAATTACTATCATCCTGACTGTCTGTCCATTCTGCTAAATTATCCATGTCCTGTTTCAGTCAATTACTATCATCCTGACTGTCTGTCCATTCTGCGAAACTATCCATGTCCTGTTTCAGTCAATTACTGTCATCCTGACTGTCTGTCCATTCTGCTAAACTATCCATGTCCTGCTTCAGTCAATTACTATCATCCTGACTTTCTGTCCATTCTGCTATCCTATCCATGTCCTGTTTCAGTCAATTACCATCATCCTGACTGTCTGTCCATTCTGCTAAACTATCAATGTCCTGTTTCAGTCATTTACTATCATCCTGACTGTCTGTCCATTCTGCTAACCTATCCATGTCCTGTTTCAGTCAATTACTATCATCCTGACTGTCTGTCCATTCTGCTAAACTATCAATGTCCTGTTTCAGTCAATTACTATCATCCTGACTGTCTGTCCATTCTGCTAAACTATCAATGTCCTGTTTCAGTCATTTACTATCATCCTGACTGTCTGTCCATTCTGCTAAATTATCCATGTCCTGTTTTAGTCAATTACTATCATCCTGACTGTCTATCAAATCTGCTAAACTATCAATGTCCTGTTTCAGTCAATTACTATCATCCTGACTGTCTGTCCATTCTGCTAAACTATCAATGTCCTGTTTCAGTCATTTACTATCATCCTGACTGTCTGTCCATTCTGCTAACCTATCCATGTCCTGTTTCAGTCATTTACTATCATCCTGACTGTCTGTCCATTCTGCTAACCTATCCATGTCCTGTTTCAGTCATTTACTATCATCCTGACTGTCTGTCCATTCTGCTAAACTATCCATGTCCTGTTTCAGTCAATTACTATCATCCTGACTCTCTGTCCATTCTGCTAAACAATCCATGTCCTGTTTCAGTCAATTACTATCATCCTGACTGTCTGCCCATTCTGCTAAATTATCCATGTCCTGTTTCAGTCAATTACTATCATCCTGACTGTCTGTCCATTCTGCTAAATTATCCATGTCCTGTTTCAGTCAATTACTATCATCCTGACTGTCTGTCCATTCTGCGAAACTATCCATGTCCTGTTTCAGTCAATTACTGTCATCCTGACTGTCTGTCCATTCTGCTAAACTATCCATGTCCTGCTTCAGTCAATTACTATCATCCTGACTTTCTGTCCATTCTGCTATCCTATCCATGTCCTGTTTCAGTCAATTACTATCATCCTGACAGTCTGTCCATTCTGCTAAACTATCAATGTCCTGTTTCAGTCATTTACTATCATCCTGACTGTCTGTCCATTCTGCTAACCTATCCATGTCCTGTTTCAGTCAATTACTATCATCCTGACTGTCTGTCCATTCTGCTAAACTATCAATGTCCTGTTTCAGTCAATTACTATCATCCTGACTGTCTGTCCATTCTGCTAAACTATCAATGTCCTGTTTCAGTCATTTACTATCATCCTGACTGTCTGTCCATTCTGCTAAATTATCCATGTCCTGTTTCAGTCAATTACTATCATCCTGACTGTCTATCAAATCTGCTAAACTATCAATGTCCTGTTTCAGTCAATTACTATCATCCTGACTGTCTGTCCATTCTGCTAAACTATCAATGTCCTGTTTCAGTCAATTACTATCATCCTGACTGTCTGTCCATTCTGCTAAATTATCCATGTCCTGTTTCAGTCAATTACTATCATCCTGACTGTCTGTCCATTCTGCTAAACGATCAATGTCCTGTTTCAGTTAATTACTATCATCCTGACTGTCTGTCCATTCTGCTAAACTATCAATGTCCTGTTTCAGTCAATTACTATCATCCTGACTGTCTGTCCATTCTGCTAAACTATCCATGTCCTGTTTCAGTCAATTACTATCATCCTGACTGTCTGTCCATTCTGCTAAACTATCAATGTCCTGTTTCAGTTAATTACTATCATCCTGACTGTCTGTCCATTCTGCTAAACTATCAATGTCCTGTTTCAGTCAAATACTATCATCCTGACTGTCTGTCCATTCTGCTAAACTATCAATGTCCTGTTTCAGTCAATTACTATCATCCTGACTGTCTGTCCATTCTGCTAAACTATCAATGTCCTGTTTCAGTCAATTACAATCATCCTGACTGTCTGTGCATTCTGCTAAACTATCAATGTCCTGTTTCAGTCAATTACTATCATCCTGACTGTCTGTCCATTCTGCTAAACTATCCATGTCCTGTTTCAGTCAATTACTATCATCCTGACTGTCTGTCCATTCTGCTAAATTATCAATGTCCTGTTTCAGTCAATTACTATCATCCTGACTTTCTGTCCATTCTGCTATCCTATCCATGTCCTGTTTCAGTCAATTACTATCATCCTGACTGTCTGTCCATTCTGCCAACCTATCCATGTCCTGTTTCATTCAATTACTATCATCCTGACTGTCTGTCCATTCTGCTAACCTATCCATGTCCTGTTTCAGTCATTTACTATCATCCTGACTGTCTGTCCATTCTGCTAACCTATCCATGTCTTGTTTCAGTCATTTACTATCATCCTGACTGTCTGTCCATTCTGCTAAACTATCCATGTCCTGTTTCAGTCAATTACTATCATCCTGACTCTCTGTCCATTCTGCTAAACAATCCATGTCCTGTTTCAGTCAATTACTATCATCCTGACTGTCTGTCCATTCTGCTAAATTATCCATGTCCTGTTTCAGTCAATTACTATCATCCTGACTGTCTGTCCATTCTGCTAAATTATCCATGTCCTGTTTCAGTCAATTACTATCATCCTGACTGTCTGTCCATTCTGCGAAACTATCCATGTCCTGTTTCAGTCAATTACTATCATCCTGACTGTCTGTCCATTCTGCTAAACTATCCATGTCCTGTTTCAGTCAATTACTATCATCCTGACTTTCTGTCCTTTCTGCTATCCTATCCATGTCCTGTTTCAGTCAATTACTATCATCCTGACTGTCTGTCCATTCTGCTAAACTATCAATGTCCTGTTTCATTCAATTACTATCATCCTGACTGTCTGTCCATTCTGCTAAACTATCAATGTCCTGTTTCAGTCAATTACTATCATCCTGACTGTCTGTCCATTCTGCTAAACTATCAATGTCCTGTTTCAGTCAATTACTATCATCCTGAATGTCTGTCCATTCTGCTAAACTATCAATGTCCTGTTTCAGTCAATTACTATCATCCTGACTGACTGTCCATTCTGCTAAACTATCAATGTCCTGTTTCAGTCATTTACTATCATCCTGACTCTCTGTCCATTCTGCTAAACAATCCATGTCCTGTTTCAGTCAATTACTATCATCCTGACTCTCTGTCCATTCTGCTAAACAATCCATGTCCTGTTTCAGTCAATTACTATCATCCTGACTGTCTGTCCATTCTGCTAAACTATCAATGTCCTGTTTCAGTCAATTACTATCATCCTGACTGTCTGTCCATTCTGCTAAACTATCAATGTCCTGTTTCATTCAATTACTATCATCCTGACTGTCTGTCCATTCTTCTAAACTATCAATGTCCTGTTTCAGTCAATTACTATCATCCTGACTGTCTGTCCATTCTGCTAAACTATCAATGTCCTGTTTCAGTCAATTACTATCATCGTGACTGTCTGTCCATTCTGCTAAACTATCAATGTCCTGTTTCAGTCAATTACTATCATCCTGACTGTCTGTCCATTCTGCTAAACTATCAATGTCCTGTTTCAGTCAATTACTATCATCCTGACTGTCTGTCCATTCTGCTAAACTATCAATGTCCTGTTTCAGTCAATTACTATCATCCTGACTGTCTGTCCATTCTGCTAAACTATTAATGTCCTGTTTCAGTCATTTACTATCATCCTGACTGTCTGTCCATTCTGCTAAACTATCCATGTCCTGTTTCAGTCAATTACTATCATCCTGACTCTCTGTCCATTCTGCTAAATTATCCATGTCCTGTTTCAGTCAATTAGTATCATCCTGACTGTCTGTCCATTCTGCTAAATTATCCATGTCCTGTTTCAGTCAATTACTATCATCCTGACTGTCTGTCCATTCTGCTAAATTATCCATGTCCTGTTTCAGTCAATTACTATCATCCTGACTGTCTATCCAATCTGCTAAACTATCAATGTCCTGTTTCAGTCAATTACTATCATCCTGACTGTCTGTCCATTCTGCTAAACTATCAATGTCCTGTTTCAGTCAATTACTATCATCCTGACTGTCTGTCCATTCTGCTAAACTATCAATGTTCTGTTTCAGTCAATTACTATCATCCTGACTGTCTGTCCATTCTGCTAAACTATCCATGTCCTGTTTCAGTCAATTACTATCATCCTGACTGTCTGTCCATTCTGCTAAACTATCAATGTCCTGTTTCAGTTAATTACTATCATCCTGACTGTCTGTCCATTCTGCTAAACTATCAATGTCCTGTTTCAGTCAATTACTATCATCCTGACTGTCTGTCCATTCTGCTAAACTATCAATGTCCTGTTTCAGTTAATTACTATCATCCTGACTGTCTGTCCATTCTGCTAAACTATCAATGTCCTGTTTCAGTCAATTACTATCATCCTGACTGTCTGTCCATTCTGCTAAACTATCAATGTCCTGTTTCAGTTAATTACTGTCATCCTGACTGTCTGTCCATTCTGCTAAACTATCAATGTCCTGTTTCAGTCAATTGCTATCATCCTGACTGTCTATCCATTCTGCTAAACTATCCATGTCCTGTTTCAGTCAATTACTATCATCCTGACTGTCTGTCCATTCTGCGAAACTATCAATGTCCTGTTTCAGTTAATTACTATCATCCTGACTGTCTGTCCATTCTGCTAAACTATCAATGTCCTGTTTCAGTTAATTACTATCATCCTGACTGTCTGTCCATTCTGCTAAACTATCAATGTCCTGTTTCAGTCAATTACTATCATCCTGACTGCCTATCCATTCTGCTAAACAATCCATGTCCTGTTTCAGTCAATTACTATCATCCTGACTGTCTATCCATTCTGCTAAACTATCCATGTCCTGTTTCAGTCAATTACTATAATCCTGACTGTCTGTCCATTCTGCTAACCTATCAATGTCCTGTTTCAGTCAATTATTATCATCCTGACTGTCTGTCCATTCTGCTAAACTATCCATGTCCTGTTTCAGTCAATTACTATCATCCTGACTGTCTGTCCATTCTGCTAAACTATCAATGTCCTGTTTCAGTCAATTACTATCATCCTGACTGTCTATCCATTCTGCTAAACTATCAATGTCCTGTTTCAGTCAATTACTATCATCCTGACTGTCTGTCCATTCTGCTAAACTATCAATGTCCTCTTTCAGTCAATTACTATCATCCTGACTGTCTGTCCATTCTGCTAAACTATCAATGTCCTGTTTCAGTCAATTACTATCATCCTGACTGTCTGTCCATTCTGCTACACTATCAATGTCCTGTTTCAGTCAATTACTATCATCCTGACTGTCTGTCCATTCTGCTAAACTATCAATGTCCTGTTTCAGTCAATTACTATCATCCTGAATGTCTGTCCATTCTGCTAAACTATCAATGTCCTGTTTCAGTCAATTACTATCATCCTGACTGACTGTCCATTCTGCTAAACTATCAATGTCCTGTTTCAGTCATTTACGATCATCCTGACTCTCTGTCCATTCTGCTAAACAATCCATGTCCTGTTTCAGTCAATTACTATCATCCTGACTCTCTGTCCATTCTGCTAAACAATCCATGTCCTGTTTCAGTCAATTACTATCATCCTGACTGTCTGTCCATTCTGCTAAACTATCAATGTCCTGTTTCAGTCAATTACTATCATCCTGACTGTCTGTCCATTCTGCTAAACTATCAATGTCCTGTTTCATTCAATTACTATCATCCTGACTGTCTGTCCATTCTTCTAAACTATCAATGTCCTGTTTCAGTCAATTACTATCATCCTGACTGTCTGTCCATTCTGCTAAACTATCAATGTCCTGTTTCAGTCAATTACTATCATCGTGACTGTCTGTCCATTCTGCTAAACTATCAATGTCCTGTTTCAGTCAATTACTATCATCCTGACTGTCTGTCCATTCTGCTAAACTATCAATGTCCTGTTTCAGTCAATTACTATCATCCTGACTGTCTGTCCATTCTGCTAAACTATCAATGTCCTGTTTCAGTCAATTACTATCATCCTGACTGTCTGTCCATTCTGCTAAACTATTAAGGTCCTGTTTCAGTCATTTACTATCATCCTGACTGTCTGTCCATTCTGCGAAACTATCCATGTCCTGTTTCAGTCAATTACTATCATCCTGACTGTCTGTCCATTCTGCTAAACTATCCATGTCCTGTTTCAGTCAATTACTATCATCCTGACTGTCTGTCCATTCTGCTAAACTATCAATGTCCTGTTTCAGTTAATTACTATCATCCTGACTGTCTGTCCATTCTGCTAAACTATCAATGTCCTGTTTCAGTCAAATACTATCATCCTGACTGTCTGTCCATTCTGCTAAACTATCAATGTCCTGTTTCAGTCAATTACTATCATCCTGACTGTCTGTCCATTCTGCTAAACTATCAATGTCCTGTTTCAGTCAATTACAATCATCCTGACTGTCTGTGCATTCTGCTAAACTATCAATGTCCTGTTTCAGTCAATTACTATCATCCTGACTGTCTGTCCATTCTGCTAAACTATCCATGTCCTGTTTCAGTCAATTACTATCATCCTGACTGTCTGTCCATTCTGCTAAATTATCAATGTCCTGTTTCAGTCAATTACTATCATCCTGACTTTCTGTCCATTCTGCTATCCTATCCATGTCCTGTTTCAGTCAATTACTATCATCCTGACTGTCTGTCCATTCTGCCAACCTATCCATGTCCTGTTTCATTCAATTACTATCATCCTGACTGTCTGTCCATTCTGCTAACCTATCCATGTCCTGTTTCAGTCATTTACTATCATCCTGACTGTCTGTCCATTCTGCTAACCTATCCATGTCTTGTTTCAGTCATTTACTATCATCCTGACTGTCTGTCCATTCTGCTAAACTATCCATGTCCTGTTTCAGTCAATTACTATCATCCTGACTCTCTGTCCATTCTGCTAAACAATCCATGTCCTGTTTCAGTCAATTACTATCATCCTGACTGTCTGTCCATTCTGCTAAATTATCCATGTCCTGTTTCAGTCAATTACTATCATCCTGACTGTCTGTCCATTCTGCTAAATTATCCATGTCCTGTTTCAGTCAATTACTATCATCCTGACTGTCTGTCCATTCTGCGAAACTATCCATGTCCTGTTTCAGTCAATTACTATAATCCTGACTGTCTGTCCATTCTGCTAAACTATCCATGTCCTGTTTCAGTCAATTACTATCATCCTGACTTTCTGTCCTTTCTGCTATCCTATCCATGTCCTGTTTCAGTCAATTACTATCATCCTGACTGTCTGTCCATTCTGCTAAACTATCAATGTCCTGTTTCATTCAATTACTATCATCCTGACTGTCTGTCCATTCTGCTAAACTATCAATGTCCTGTTTCAGTCAATTACTATCATCCTGACTGTCTGTCCATTCTGCTAAACTATCAATGTCCTGTTTCAGTCAATTACTATCATCCTGAATGTCTGTCCATTCTGCTAAACTATCAATGTCCTGTTTCAGTCAATTACTATCATCCTGACTGACTGTCCATTCTGCTAAACTATCAATGTCCTGTTTCAGTCATTTACTATCATCCTGACTCTCTGTCCATTCTGCTAAACAATCCATGTCCTGTTTCAGTCAATTACTATCATCCTGACTCTCTGTCCATTCTGCTAAACAATCCATGTCCTGTTTCAGTCAATTACTATCATCCTGACTGTCTGTCCATTCTGCTAAACTATCAATGTCCTGTTTCAGTCAATTACTATCATCCTGACTGTCTGTCCATTCTGCTAAACTATCAATGTCCTGTTTCATTCAATTACTATCATCCTGACTGTCTGTCCATTCTTCTAAACTATCAATGTCCTGTTTCAGTCAATTACTATCATCCTGACTGTCTGTCCATTCTGCTAAACTATCAATGTCCTGTTTCAGTCAATTACTATCATCGTGACTGTCTGTCCATTCTGCTAAACTATCAATGTCCTGTTTCAGTCAATTACTATCATCCTGACTGTCTGTCCATTCTGCTAAACTATCAATGTCCTGTTTCAGTCAATTACTATCATCCTGACTGTCTGTCCATTCTGCTAAACTATCAATGTCCTGTTTCAGTCAATTACTATCATCCTGACTGTCTGTCCATTCTGCTAAACTATTAATGTCCTGTTTCAGTCATTTACTATCATCCTGACTGTCTGTCCATTCTGCTAAACTATCCATGTCCTGTTTCAGTCAATTACTATCATCCTGACTCTCTGTCCATTCTGCTAAATTATCCATGTCCTGTTTCAGTCAATTAGTATCATCCTGACTGTCTGTCCATTCTGCTAAATTATCCATGTCCTGTTTCAGTCAATTACTATCATCCTGACTGTCTGTCCATTCTGCTAAATTATCCATGTCCTGTTTCAGTCAATTACTATCATCCTGACTGTCTATCCAATCTGCTAAACTATCAATGTCCTGTTTCAGTCATTTACTATCATCCTGACTGTCTGTCCATTCTGCTAAACTATCCATGTCCTGTTTCAGTCAATTACTATCATCCTGACTCTCTGTCCATTCTGCTAAACAATCCATGTCCTGTTTCAGTCAATTACTATCATCCTGACTGTCTGTCCATTCTGCTAAATTATCCATGTCCTGTTTCAGTCAATTACTATCATCCTGACTGTCTGTCCATTCTGCTAAATTATCCATGTCCTGTTTCAGTCAATTACTATCATCCTGACTGTCTGTCCATTCTGCGAAACTATCCATGTCCTGTTTCAGTCAATTACTATCATCCTGACTGTCTGTCCATTCTGCTAAACTATCCATGTCCTGTTTCAGTCAATTACTATCATCCTGACTTTCTGTCCTTTCTGCTATCCTATCCATGTCCTGTTTCAGTCAATTACTATCATCCTGACTGTCTGTCCATTCTGCTAAACTATCAATGTCCTGTTTCATTCAATTACTATCATCCTGACTGTCTGTCCATTCTGCTAAACTATCAATGTCCTGTTTCAGTCAATTACTATCATCCTGACTGTCTGTCCATTCTGCTAAACTATCAATGTCCTGTTTCAGTCAATTACTATCATCCTGAATGTCTGTCCATTCTGCTAAACTATCAATGTCCTGTTTCAGTCAATTACTATCATCCTGACTGACTGTCCATTCTGCTAAACTATCAATGTCCTGTTTCAGTCATTTACTATCATCCTGACTCTCTGTCCATTCTGCTAAACAATCCATGTCCTGTTTCAGTCAATTACTATCATCCTGACTCTCTGTCCATTCTGCTAAACAATCCATGTCCTGTTTCAGTCAATTACTATCATCCTGACTGTCTGTCCATTCTGCTAAACTATCAATGTCCTGTTTCAGTCAATTACTATCATCCTGACTGTCTGTCCATTCTGCT
Source organism: Heterodontus francisci (assembly GCF_036365525.1). NCBI lineage: Eukaryota > Metazoa > Chordata > Chondrichthyes > Heterodontiformes > Heterodontidae > Heterodontus > Heterodontus francisci. The sequence goes on along the minus strand of NW_027142348.1, from coordinate 150,343 downwards.
AAACTATCAATGTCCTGTTTCATTCAATTACTATCATCCTGACTGTCTGTCCATTCTTCTAAACTATCAATGTCCTGTTTCAGTCAATTACTATCATCCTGACTGTCTGTCCATTCTGCTAAACTATCAATGTCCTGTTTCAGTCAATTACTATCATCGTGACTGTCTGTCCATTCTGCTAAACTATCAATGTCCTGTTTCAGTCAATTACTATCATCCTGACTGTCTGTCCATTCTGCTAAACTATCAATGTCCTGTTTCAGTCAATTACTATCATCCTGACTGTCTGTACATTCTGCTAAACTATCAATGTCCTGTTTCAGTCAATTACTATCATCCTGACTGTCTGTCCATTCTGCTAAACTATTAATGTCCTGTTTCAGTCATTTACTATCATCCTGACTGTCTGTCCATTCTGCTAAACTATCCATGTCCTGTTTCAGTCAATTACTATCATCCTGACTCTCTGTCCATTCTGCTAAATTATCCATGTCCTGTTTCAGTCAATTAGTATCATCCTGACTGTCTGTCCATTCTGCTAAATTATCCATGTCCTGTTTCAGTCAATTACTATCATCCTGACTGTCTGTCCATTCTGCTAAATTATCCATGTCCTGTTTCAGTCAATTACTATCATCCTGACTGTCTATCCAATCTGCTAAACTATCAATGTCCTGTTTCAGTCAATTACTATCATCCTGACTGTCTGTCCATTCTGCTAAACTATCAATGTCCTGTTTCAGTCAATTACTATCATCCTGACTGTCTGTCCATTCTGCTAAACTATCAATGTTCTGTTTCAGTCAATTACTATCATCCTGACTGTCTGTCCATTCTGCTAAACTATCCATGTCCTGTTTCAGTCAATTACTATCATCCTGACTGTCTGTCCATTCTGCTAAACTATCAATGTCCTGTTTCAGTTAATTACTATCATCCTGACTGTCTGTCCATTCTGCTAAACTATCAATGTCCTGTTTCAGTCAATTACTATCATCCTGACTGTCTGTCCATTCTGCTAAACTATCAATGTCCTGTTTCAGTTAATTACTATCATCCTGACTGTCTGTCCATTCTGCTAAACTATCAATGTCCTGTTTCAGTCAATTACTATCATCCTGACTGTCTGTCCATTCTGCTAAACTATCAATGTCCTGTTTCAGTTAATTACTGTCATCCTGACTGTCTGTCCATTCTGCTAAACTATCAATGTCCTGTTTCAGTCAATTGCTATCATCCTGACTGTCTATCCATTCTGCTAAACAATCCATGTCCTGTTTCAGTCAATTACTATCATCCTGACTGTCTGTCCATTCTGCTAAACTATCAATGTCCTGTTTCAGTTAATTACTATCATCCTGACTGTCTGTCCATTCTGCTAAACTATCAATGTCCTGTTTCAGTCAATTACTATCATCCTGACTGCCTATCCATTCTGCTAAACAATCCATGTCCTGTTTCAGTCAATTACTATCATCCTGACTGTCTATCCATTCTGCTAAACTATCCATGTCCTGTTTCAGTCAATTACTATAATCCTGACTGTCTGTCCATTCTGATAACCTATCAATGTCCTGTTTCAGTCAATTATTATCATCCTGACTGTCTGTCCATTCTGCTAAACTATCCATGTCCTGTTTCAGTCAATTACTATCATCCTGACTGTCTGTCCATTCTGCTAAACTATCAATGTCCTGTTTCAGTCAATTACTATCATCCTGACTGTCTATCCATTCTGCTAAACTATCAATGTCCTGTTTCAGTCAATTACTATCATCCTGACTGTCTGTCCATTCTGCTAAACTATCAATGTCCTCTTTCAGTCAATTACTATCATCCTGACTGTCTGTCCATTCTGCTAAACTATCAATGTCCTGTTTCAGTCAATTACTATCATCCTGACTGTCTGTCCATTCTGCTAAACTATCAATGTCCTGTTTCAGTCAATTACTATCATCCTGACTGTCTGTCCATTCTGCTAAACTATCAATGTCCTGTTTCAGTCAATTACTATCATCCTGAATGTCTGTCCATTCTGCTAAACTATCAATGTCCTGTTTCAGTCAATTACTATCATCCTGACTTTCTGTCCATTCTGCTATCCTATCCATGTCCTGTTTCAGTCAATTACTATCATCCTGACTGTCTGTCCATTCTGCCAACCTATCCATGTCCTGTTTCATTCAATTACTATCATCCTGACTGTCTGTCCATTCTGCTAACCTATCCATGTCCTGTTTCAGTCATTTACTATCATCCTGACTGTCTGTCCATTCTGCTAACCTATCCATGTCTTGTTTCAGTCATTTACTATCATCCTGACTGTCTGTCCATTCTGCTAAACTATCCATGTCCTGTTTCAGTCAATTACTATCATCCTGACTCTCTGTCCATTCTGCTAAACAATCCATGTCCTGTTTCAGTCAATTACTATCATCCTGACTGTCTGTCCATTCTGCTAAATTATCCATGTCCTGTTTCAGTCAATTACTATCATCCTGACTGTCTGTCCATTCTGCTAAATTATCCATGTCCTGTTTCAGTCAATTACTATCATCCTGACTGTCTGTCCATTCTGCGAAACTATCCATGTCCTGTTTCAGTCAATTACTATCATCCTGACTGTCTGTCCATTCTGCTAAACTATCCATGTCCTGTTTCAGTCAATTACTATCATCCTGACTTTCTGTCCTTTCTGCTATCCTATCCATGTCCTGTTTCAGTCAATTACTATCATCCTGACTGTCTGTCCATTCTGCTAAACTATCAATGTCCTGTTTCATTCAATTACTATCATCCTGACTGTCTGTCCATTCTGCTAAACTATCAATGTCCTGTTTCAGTCAATTACTATCATCCTGACTGTCTGTCCATTCTGCTAAACTATCAATGTCCTGTTTCAGTCAATTACTATCATCCTGAATGTCTGTCCATTCTGCTAAACTATCAATGTCCTGTTTCAGTCAATTACTATCATCCTGACTGACTGTCCATTCTGCTAAACTATCAATGTCCTGTTTCAGTCATTTACTATCATCCTGACTCTCTGTCCATTCTGCTAAACAATCCATGTCCTGTTTCAGTCAATTACTATCATCCTGACTCTCTGTCCATTCTGCTAAACAATCCATGTCCTGTTTCAGTCAATTACTATCATCCTGACTGTCTGTCCATTCTGCTAAACTATCAATGTCCTGTTTCAGTCAATTACTATCATCCTGACTGTCTGTCCATTCTGCTAAACTATCAATGTCCTGTTTCATTCAATTACTATCATCCTGACTGTCTGTCCATTCTTCTAAACTATCAATGTCCTGTTTCAGTCAATTACTATCATCCTGACTGTCTGTCCATTCTGCTAAACTATCAATGTCCTGTTTCAGTCAATTACTATCATCGTGACTGTCTGTCCATTCTGCTAAACTATCAATGTCCTGTTTCAGTCAATTACTATCATCCTGACTGTCTGTCCATTCTGCTAAACTATCAATGTCCTGTTTCAGTCAATTACTATCATCCTGACTGTCTGTCCATTCTGCTAAACTATCAATGTCCTGTTTCAGTCAATTACTATCATCCTGACTGTCTGTCCATTCTGCTAAACTATTAATGTCCTGTTTCAGTCATTTACTATCATCCTGACTGTCTGTCCATTCTGCTAAACTATCCATGTCCTGTTTCAGTCAATTACTATCATCCTGACTCTCTGTCCATTCTGCTAAATTATCCATGTCCTGTTTCAGTCAATTAGTATCATCCTGACTGTCTGTCCATTCTGCTAAATTATCCATGTCCTGTTTCAATCAATTACTATCATCCTGACTGTCTGTCCATTCTGCTAAATTATCCATGTCCTGTTTCAGTCAATTACTATCATCCTGACTGTCTATCCAATCTGCTAAACTATCAATGTCCTGTTTCAGTCATTTACTATCATCCTGACTGTCTGTCCATTCTGCTAAACTATCCATGTCCTGTTTCAGTCAATTACTATCATCCTGACTCTCTGTCCATTCTGCTAAACAATCCATGTCCTGTTTCAGTCAATTACTATCATCCTGACTGTCTGTCCATTCTGCTAAATTATCCATGTCCTGTTTCAGTCAATTACTATCATCCTGACTGTCTGTCCATTCTGCTAAATTATCCATGTCCTGTTTCAGTCAATTACTATCATCCTGACTGTCTGTCCATTCTGCGAAACTATCCATGTCCTGTTTCAGTCAATTACTATCATCCTGACTGTCTGTCCATTCTGCTAAACTATCCATGTCCTGTTTCAGTCAATTACTATCATCCTGACTTTCTGTCCTTTCTGCTATCCTATCCATGTCCTGTTTCAGTCAATTACTATCATCCTGACTGTCTGTCCATTCTGCTAAACTATCAATGTCCTGTTTCATTCAATTACTATCATCCTGACTGTCTGTCCATTCTGCTAAACTATCAATGTCCTGTTTCAGTCAATTACTATCATCCTGACTGTCTGTCCATTCTGCTAAACTATCAATGTCCTGTTTCAGTCAATTACTATCATCCTGAATGTCTGTCCATTCTGCTAAACTATCAATGTCCTGTTTCAGTCAATTACTATCATCCTGACTGACTGTCCATTCTGCTAAACTATCAATGTCCTGTTTCAGTCATTTACTATCATCCTGACTCTCTGTCCATTCTGCTAAACAATCCATGTCCTGTTTCAGTCAATTACTATCATCCTGACTCTCTGTCCATTCTGCTAAACAATCCATGTCCTGTTTCAGTCAATTACTATCATCCTGACTGTCTGTCCATTCTGCTAAACTATCAATGTCCTGTTTCAGTCAATTACTATCATCCTGACTGTCTGTCCATTCTGCTAAACTATCAATGTCCTGTTTCATTCAATTACTATCATCCTGACTGTCTGTCCATTCTTCTAAACTATCAATGTCCTGTTTCAGTCAATTACTATCATCCTGACTGTCTGTCCATTCTGCTAAACTATCAATGTCCTGTTTCAGTCAATTACTATCATCGTGACTGTCTGTCCATTCTGCTAAACTATCAATGTCCTGTTTCAGTCAATTACTATCATCCTGACTGTCTGTCCATTCTGCTAAACTATCAATGTCCTGTTTCAGTCAATTACTATCATCCTGACTGTCTGTCCATTCTGCTAAACTATCAATGTCCTGTTTCAGTCAATTACTATCATCCTGACTGTCTGTCCATTCTGCTAAACTATTAATGTCCTGTTTCAGTCATTTACTATCATCCTGACTGTCTGTCCATTCTGCTAAACTATCCATGTCCTGTTTCAGTCAATTACTATCATCCTGACTCTCTGTCCATTCTGCTAAATTATCCATGTCCTGTTTCAGTCAATTAGTATCATCCTGACTGTCTGTCCATTCTGCTAAATTATCCATGTCCTGTTTCAGTCAATTACTATCATCCTGACTGTCTGTCCATTCTGCTAAATTATCCATGTCCTGTTTCAGTCAATTACTATCATCCTGACTGTCTATCCAATCTGCTAAACTATCAATGTCCTGTTTCAGTCAATTACTATCATCCTGACTGTCTGTCCATTCTGCTAAACTATCAATGTCCTGTTTCAGTCAATTACTATCATCCTGACTGTCTGTCCATTCTGCTAAACTATCAATGTTCTGTTTCAGTCAATTACTATCATCCTGACTGTCTGTCCATTCTGCTAAACTATCCATGTCCTGTTTCAGTCAATTACTATCATCCTGACTGTCTGTCCATTCTGCTAAACTATCAATGTCCTGTTTCAGTTAATTACTATCATCCTGACTGTCTGTCCATTCTGCTAAACTATCAATGTCCTGTTTCAGTCAATTACTATCATCCTGACTGTCTGTCCATTCTGCTAAACTATCAATGTCCTGTTTCAGTTAATTACTATCATCCTGACTGTCTGTCCATTCTGCTAAACTATCAATGTCCTGTTTCAGTCAATTACTATCATCCTGACTGTCTGTCCATTCTGCTAAACTATCAATGTCCTGTTTCAGTTAATTACTGTCATCCTGACTGTCTGTCCATTCTGCTAAACTATCAATGTCCTGTTTCAGTCAATTGCTATCATCCTGACTGTCTATCCATTCTGCTAAACAATCCATGTCCTGTTTCAGTCAATTACTATCATCCTGACTGTCTGTCCATTCTGCTAAACTATCAATGTCCTGTTTCAGTTAATTACTATCATCCTGACTGTCTGTCCATTCTGCTAAACTATCAATGTCCTGTTTCAGTCAATTACTATCATCCTGACTGCCTATCCATTCTGCTAAACAATCCATGTCCTGTTTCAGTCAATTACTATCATCCTGACTGTCTATCCATTCTGCTAAACTATCCATGTCCTGTTTCAGTCAATTACTATAATCCTGACTGTCTGTCCATTCTGATAACCTATCAATGTCCTGTTTCAGTCAATTATTATCATCCTGACTGTCTGTCCATTCTGCTAAACTATCCATGTCCTGTTTCAGTCAATTACTATCATCCTGACTGTCTGTCCATTCTGCTAAACTATCAATGTCCTGTTTCAGTCAATTACTGTCATCCTGACTGTCTATCCATTCTGCTAAACTATCAATGTCCTGTTTCAGTCAATTACTATCATCCTGACTGTCTGTCCATTCTGCTAAACTATCAATGTCCTCTTTCAGTCAATTACTATCATCCTGACTGTCTGTCCATTCTGCTAAACTATCAATGTCCTGTTTCAGTCAATTACTATCATCCTGACTGTCTGTCCATTCTGCTAAACTATCAATGTCCTGTTTCAGTCAATTACTATCATCCTGACTGTCTGTCCATTCTGCTAAACTATCAATGTCCTGTTTCAGTCAATTACTATCATCCTGAATGTCTGTCCATTCTGCTAAACTATCAATGTCCTGTTTCAGTCAATTACTATCATCCTGACTGACTGTCCATTCTGCTAAACTATCAATGTCCTGTTTCAGTCATTTACTATCATCCTGACTCTCTGTCCATTCTGCTAAACAATCCATGTCCTGTTTCAGTCAATTACTATCATCCTGACTCTCTGTCCATTCTGCTAAACAATCCATGTCCTGTTTCAGTCAATTACTATCATCCTGACTGTCTGTCCATTCTGCTAAACTATCAATGTCCTGTTTCAGTCAATTACTATCATCCTGACTGTCTGTCCATTCTGCTAAACTATCAATGTCCTGTTTCATTCAATTACTATCATCCTGACTGTCTGTCCATTCTTCTAAACTATCAATGTCCTGTTTCAGTCAATTACTATCATCCTGACTGTCTGTCCATTCTGCTAAACTATCAATGTCCTGTTTCAGTCAATTACTATCATCGTGACTGTCTGTCCATTCTGCTAAACTATCAATGTCCTGTTTCAGTCAATTACTATCATCCTGACTGTCTGTCCATTCTGCTAAACTATCAATGTCCTGTTTCAGTCAATTACTATCATCCTGACTGTCTGTCCATTCTGCTAAACTATCAATGTCCTGTTTCAGTCAATTACTATCATCCTGACTGTCTGTCCATTCTGCTAAACTATTAATGTCCTGTTTCAGTCATTTACTATCATCCTGACTGTCTGTCCATTCTGCTAAACTATCCATGTCCTGTTTCAGTCAATTACTATCATCCTGACTCTCTGTCCATTCTGCTAATTTATCCATGTCCTGTTTCAGTCAATTAGTATCATCCTGACTGTCTGTCCATTCTGCTAAATTATCCATGTCCTGTTTCAGTCAATTACTATCATCCTGACTGTCTGTCCATTCTGCTAAATTATCCATGTCCTGTTTCAGTCAATTACTATCATCCTGACTGTCTATCCAATCTGCTAAACTATCAATGTCCTGTTTCAGTCAATTACTATCATCCTGACTGTCTGTCCATTCTGCTAAACTATCAATGTCCTGTTTCAGTCAATTACTATCATCCTGACTGTCTGTCCATTCTGCTAAACTATCAATGTTCTGTTTCAGTCAATTACTATCATCCTGACTGTCTGTCCATTCTGCTAAACTATCCATGTCCTGTTTCAGTCAATTACTATCATCCTGACTGTCTGTCCATTCTGCTAAACTATCAATGTCCTGTTTCAGTTAATTACTATCATCCTGACTGTCTGTCCATTCTGCTAAACTATCAATGTCCTGTTTCAGTCAATTACTATCATCCTGACTGTCTGTCCATTCTGCTAAACTATCAATGTCCTGTTTCAGTTAATTACTATCATCCTGACTGTCTGTCCATTCTGCTAAACTATCAATGTCCTGTTTCAGTCAATTACTATCATCCTGACTGTCTGTCCATTCTGCTAAACTATCAATGTCCTGTTTCAGTTAATTACTGTCATCCTGACTGTCTGTCCATTCTGCTAAACTATCAATGTCCTGTTTCAGTCAATTGCTATCATCCTGACTGTCTATCCATTCTGCTAAACAATCCATGTCCTGTTTCAGTCAATTACTATCATCCTGACTGTCTGTCCATTCTGCGAAACTATCAATGTCCTGTTTCAGTTAATTACTATCATCCTGACTGTCTGTCCATTCTGCTAAACTATCAATGTCCTGTTTCAGTTAATTACTATCATCCTGACTGTCTGTCCATTCTGCTAAACTATCAATGTCCTGTTTCAGTCAATTACTATCATCCTGACTGCCTATCCATTCTGCTAAACAATCCATGTCCTGTTTCAGTCAATTACTATCATCCTGACTGTCTATCCATTCTGCTAAACTATCCATGTCCTGTTTCAGTCAATTACTATAATCCTGACTGTCTGTCCATTCTGCTAACCTATCAATGTCCTGTTTCAGTCAATTATTATCATCCTGACTGTCTGTCCATTCTGCTAAACTATCCATGTCCTGTTTCAGTCAATTACTATCATCCTGACTGTCTGTCCATTCTGCTAAACTATCAATGTCCTGTTTCAGTCAATTACTATCATCCTGACTGTCTATCCATTCTGCTAAACTATCAATGTCCTGTTTCAGTCAATTACTATCATCCTGACTGTCTGTCCATTCTGCTAAACTATCAATGTCCTCTTTCAGTCAATTACTATCATCCTGACTGTCTGTCCATTCTGCTAAACTATCAATGTCCTGATTCAGTCAATTACTATCATCCTGACTGTCTGTCCATTCTGCTAAACTATCAATGTCCTGTTTCAGTCAATTACTATCATCCTGACTGTCTGTCCATTCTGCTAAACTATCCATGTCCTGTTTCCGTCAATTACTATCATCCTGACTCTCTGTCCATTCTGCTAAACTATCAATGTCCTGTTTCAGTCAATTACTATCATCCTGACTGTCTGTCCATTCTGCTAAACTATCCATGTCCTGTTTCAGTCAATTACTATCATCCTGACTGTCTGTCCATTCTGCTAAACTATCAATGTCCTGTTTCAGTCAATTACTATCATCCTGACTGTCTGTCCATTCTGCTAAACTATCAATGTCCTGTTTCAGTCAATTACTATCATCCTGACTGTATGTGCATTCTGCTAAACTATCAATGTCCTGTTACAGTCAATTACTATCATCCTGACTGTCTGTCCATTCTGCTAAACTATCCATGTCCTGTTTCAGTCAATTACTATCATCCTGACTGTCTGTCCATTCTGCTAAATTATCAATGTCCTGTTTCAGTCAATTACTATCATCCTGACTTTCTGTCCATTCTGCTATCCTATCCATGTCCTGTTTCAGTCAATTACTATCATCCTGACTGTCTGTCCATTCTGCTAACCTATCCATGTCCTGTTTCAGTCAATTACTATCATCCTGACTGTCTGTCCATTCTGCTAACCTATCCATGTCCTGTTTCAGTCATTTACTATCATCCTGACTGTCTGTCCATTCTGCTAACCTATCCATGTCCTGTGTCAGTCATGTACTATCATCCTGACTGTCTGTCCATTCTGCTAAACTATCCATGTCCTGTTTCAGTCAATTACTATCATCCTGACTCTCTGTCCATTCTGCTAAACAATCCATGTCCTGTTTCAGTCAATTACTATCATCCTGACTGTCTGTCCATTCTGCTAAATTATCCATGTCCTGTTTCAGTCAATTACTATCATCCTGACTGTCTGTCCATTCTGCTAAATTATCCATGTCCTGTTTCAGTCAATTACTATCATCCTGACTGTCTGTCCATTCTGCGAAACTATCCATGTCCTGTTTCAGTCAATTACTATCATCCTGACTGTCTGTCCATTCTGCTAAACTATCCATGTCCTGTTTCAGTCAATTACTATCATCCTGACTTTCTGTCCATTCTGCTATCCTATCCATGTCCTGTTTCAGTCAATTACTATCATCCTGACTGTCTGTCCATTCTGCTAAACTATCAATGTCCTGTTTCAGTCATTTACTATCATCCTGACTGTCTGTCCATACTGCTAACCTATCCATGTCCTGTTTCAGTCAATTACTATCATCCTGACTGTCTGTCCATTCTGCTAAACTATCTATGTCCTGTTTCAGTCAATTACTATCATCCTGACTGTCTGTCCATTCTGCTAACCTATCCATGTCCTGTTTCAGTCAATTACTATGATCCTGACTGTCTGTCCATTCTGCTAACCTATCCATGTCCTGTTTCAGTCATTTACTATCATCCTGACTGTCTGTCCATTCTGCTAACCTATCCATGTCCTGTTTCAGTCATTTACTATCATCCTGACTGTCTGTCCATTCTGCTAAACTATCCATGTCCTGTCTCAGTCATTTACTATCATCCTGAATCTCTGTCCATTCTGCTAAACAATCCATGTCCTGTTTCAGTCAATTACTATCATCCTGACTCTCTGTCCATTCTGCTAAACAATCCATGTCCTGTTTCAGTCAATTACTATCATCCTGACTGTCTGTCCATTCTGCTAAACTATCAATGTCCTGTTTCAGTCAATTACAATCATCCTGACTGTCTGTCCATTCTGCTAAACTATCAATGTCCTGTTTCATTCAATTACTATCATTCTGACTGTCTGTCCATTCTGCTAAACTATCAATGTCCTGTTTCAGTCAATTACTATCATCCTGACTGTCTGTCCATTCTGCTAAACTATCAATGTCCTGTTTCAGTCAATTACTATCATCCTGACTGTCTGTCCATTCTGCTAAACTATCAATGTCCTGTTTCAGTCAATTACTATCATCCTGACTGTCTGTCCATTCTGCTAAACTATCCATGTCCTGTTTCAGTCAATTACTATCATCCTGACTGTCTGTCCATTCTGCTAAACTATCAATGTCCTGTTTCAGTCAATTACTATCATCCTGACTGTCTGTCCATTCTGCTAAACTATCAATGTCCTGTTTCAGTCAATTACTATCATCCTGACTGTCTGTCCATTCTGCTAAACTATCAATGTCCTGTTTCAGTCAATTACTATCATCCTGACTGTCTGTCCATTCTGCTAAACTATCCATGTCCTGTTTCAGTCAATTACTATCATCCTGACTGTCTATCCATTCTTCTAAACAATCCATGTCCTGTTTCAGTCAATTACTATCATCCTGACTGTCTGTCCATTCTGCTAAATTATCCATGTCCTGTTTCAGTCAATTACTATCATCCTGACTGTCTGTCCATTCTGCTAAATTATCCATGTCCTGTTTCAGTCAATTACTATCATCCTGACTGTCTGACCATTCTGCTAAATTATCCATGTCCTGTTTCAGTCAATTACTATCATCCTGACTGTCTGTCCATTCTGCTAAATTATCCATGTCCTGTTTCAGTCAATTACTATCATCCTGACTGTCTATCCAATCTGCTAAACTCTCAATGTCCTGTTTCAGTCAATTACTATCATCCTGACTGTCTGTCCATTCTGCTAAACTATCAATGTCCTGTTTCAGTCAATTACTATCATCCTGACTGTCTGTCCATTCTGCTAAATTATCCATGTCCTGTTTTAGTCAATTACTATCATCCTGACTGTCTGTCCATTCTGCTAAACGATCAATGTCCTGTTTCAGTTAATTACTATCATCCTGACTGTCTGTCCATTCTGCTAAACTATCAATGTCCTGTTTCAGTCAATTACTATCATCCTGACTGTCTGTCCATTCTGCTAAACTATCCATGTCCTGTTTCAGTCAATTACTATCATCCTGACTGTCTGTCCATTCTGCTAAACTATCAATGTCCTGTTTCAGTTAATTACTATCATCCTGACTGTCTGTCCATTCTGCTAAACTATCAATGTCCTGTTTCAGTCAATTACTATCATCCTGACAGTCTGTCCATTCTGCTAAACTATCAATGTCCTGTTTCAGTCAATTACTATCATCCTGACTGTCTATCTATTCTGCTAAACTATCAATGTCCTGTTTCAGTCAATTACTATCATCCTGACAGTCTGTCCATTCTGCTAAACTATCAATGTCCTGTTTCAGTCAATTACTATCATCCTGACTGTCTGTCCATTCTGCTAAACTATCAATGTCCTGTTTCAGTCAATTACTATCATCCTGACAGTCTGTCCATTCTGCTAAACTATCAATGTCCTGTTTCAGTCAATTACTATCATCCTGACTGTCTGTCCATTCTGCTAAACTATCAATGTCCTGTTTCAGTCAATTACTATCATACTGACTGTCTGTCCATTCTGCTAAATTATCAATGTCCTGTTTCAGTCAATTACTATCATCCTGACTTTATGTCCATTCTGCTATCCTATCCATGTCCTGTTTCAGTCAATTAGTATCATCCTGACTGTCTGTCCATTCTGCTAAATTATCCATGTCCTGTTTCAGTCAATTACTATCATCCTGACTGTCTGTCCATTCTGCGAAACTATCCATGTCCTGTTTCAGTCAATTACTATCATCCTGACTGTCTGTCCATTCTGCTAAACTATCAATGTCCTGTTTCAGTCAATTACTATCATCCTGACTTTCTGTCCATTCTGCTATCCTATCCATGTCCTGTTTCTGTCAATTACTATCATCCTGACTGTCTGTCCATTCTGCTAAACTATCAATGTCCTGTTTCATTCAATTACTATCATCCTGACTGTCTGTCCATTCTGCTAAACTATCAATGTCCTGTTTCAGTCAATTACTATCATCCTGACTGTCTGTCCATTCTGCTAAACTATCAATGTCCTGTTTCAGTCAATTACTATCATCCTGAATGTCTGTCCATTCTGCTAAACTATCAATGTCCTGTTTCAGTCAATTACTATCATCCTGACTGACTGTCCATTCTGCTAAACTATCAATGTCCTGTTTCAGTCATTTACTATCATCCTGACTCTCTGTCCATTCTGCTAAACAATCCATGTCCTGTTTCAGTCAATTACTATCATCCTGACTCTCTGTCCATTCTGCTAAACAATCCATGTCATGTTTCAGTCAATTACCATCATCCTGACTGTCTGTCCATTCTGCTAAACTATCAATGTCCTGTTTCAGTCAATTACTATCATCCTGACTGTCTGTCCATTCTGCTAAACTATCAATGTCCTGTTTCATTCAATTACTATCATCCTGACTGTCTGTCCATTCTTCTAAACTATCAATGTCCTGTTTCAGTCAATTACTATCATCCTGACTGTCTGTCCATTCTGCTAAACTATCAATGTCCTGTTTCAGTCAATTACTATCATCTTGACTGTCTGTCCATTCTGCTAAACTATCAATGTCCTGTTTCAGTCAATTACTATCATCCTGACTGTCTGTCCATTCTGCTAAACTATCAATGTCCTGTTTCAGTCAATTACTATCATCCTGACTGTCTGTCCATTCTGCTAAACTATCAATGTCCTGTTTCAGTCAATTACTATCATCCTGACTGTCTGTCCATTCTGCTAAACTATTAATGTCCTGTTTCAGTCATTTACTATCATCCTGACTGTCTGTCCATTCTGCTAAACTATCCATGTCCTGTTTCAGTCAATTACTATCATCCTGACTCTCTGTCCATTCTGCTAAATTATCCATGTCCTGTTTCAGTCAATTAGTATCATCCTGACTGTCTGTCCATTCTGCTAAATTATCCATGTCCTGTTTCAGTCAATTACTATCATCCTGACTGTCTGTCCATTCTGCTAAATTATCCATGTCCTGTTTCAGTCAATTACTATCATCCTGACTGTCTATCCAATCTGCTAAACTATCAATGTCCTGTTTCAGTCAATTACTATCATCCTGACTGTCTGTCCATTCTGCTAAACTATCAATGTCCTGTTTCAGTCAATTACTATCATCCTGACTGTCTGTCCATTCTGCTAAACTATCCATGTCCTGTTTCAGTCAATTACTATCATCCTGACTGTCTGTCCATTCTGCTAAACTATCAATGTCCTGTTTCAGTTAATTACTATCATCCTGACTGTCTGTCCATTCTGCTAAACTATCAATGTCCTGTTTCAGTCAATTACTATCATCCTGACTGTCTGTCCATTCTGCTAAACTATCAATGTCCTGTTTCAGTTAATTACTATCATCCTGACTGTCTGTCCATTCTGCTAAACTATCAATGTCCTGTTTCAGTCAATTACTATCATCCTGACTGTCTGTCCATTCTGCTAAACTATCAATGTCCTGTTTCAGTTAATTACTGTCATCCTGACTGTCTGTCCATTCTGCTAAACTATCAATGTCCTGTTTCAGTCAATTGCTATCATCCTGACTGTCTATCCATTCTGCTAAACAATCCATGTCCTGTTTCAGTCAATTACTATCATCCTGACTGTCTGTCCATTCTGCGAAACTATCAATGTCCTGTTTCAGTCAATTACTATCATCCTGACTGTCTGTCCATTCTGCTAAACTATCAATGTCCTGTTTCAGTCAATTACCATCATCCTGACTGTCTATCCATTCTGCTAAACTATCAATGTCCTGTTTCAGTTAATTACTATCATCCTGACTGTCTGTCCATTCTGCTAAACTATCAATGTCCTGTTTCAGTCAATTACTATCATCCTGACTGCCTATCCATTCTGCTAAACAATCCATGTCCTGTTTCAGTCAATTACTATCATCCTGACTGTCTGTCCATTCTGCTAAATTATCCATGTCCTGTTTCAGTCAATTACTATCATCCTGACTGTCTGTCCATTCTGCTAAATTATCCATGTCCTGTTTCAGTCAATTACTATCATCCTGACTGTCTGTCCATTCTGCTAAACTATCAATGTCCTGTTTCAGTCAATTACTATCATCCTGACTGTCTGTCCATTCTGCTAAACTATCAATGTCCTGTTTCAGTCAATTACTATCATCCTGACTGTCTGTCCATACTGCTAAACTATCAATGTCCTGTTTCAGTCAATTACCATCATCCTGACTGTCTATCCATTCTGCTAAACTATCAATGTCCTGTTTCAGTTAATTATTATCATCCTGACTGTCTGTCCATTCTGCTAAACTATCAATGTCCTGTTTCCGTCAATTACTATCATCCTGACTGTCTATCCATTCTGCGAAACAATCCATGTCCTGTTTCAGTCAATTACTATCATCCTGACTGTCTGTCCATTCTGCTAAATTATCCATGTCCTGTTTCAGTCAATTACTATCATCCTGACTGTCTGTCCATTCTGCTAAATTATCCATGTCCTGTTTCAATTACTATCATCCTGACTGTCTGTCCATTCTGCTAAACTATCAATGTCCTGTTTCAGTCAATTACTATCATCCTGACTCTCTGTCCATTCTGCTAAACTATCAATGTCCTGTTTCATTTAATTACTATCATCCTGACTGTCTGTCCATTCTGCTAAACAATCAATGTCCTGTTTCAGTCAATTACTGTCATCCTGTCTATCTGTCCATTCTGCTAAACTATCAATGTCATGTTTCAGTCAATTACTGTCATCCTGACTGTCTGTCCATTCTGCTAAACTATCCATGTCCTGTTTCAGTTAATTACTATCATCCTGACTGTCTGTCCATTCTGCTAAACTATCAATGTCCTGTTTCAGTCAATTACTATCATCCTGACTGTCTGTCCATTCTGCTAAACTATCCATGTCCTGTTTCAGTCAATTACTATCATCCTGACTGTCAGTCCATTCTGCTAAACTATCAATGTCCTGTTTCAGTCAATTACTATCATCCTGATCCTCTGTCCATTCTGCTAAACTATCAATGTCCTGTTTCATTCAATTACTATCATCCTGACTGTCTGTCCATTCTGCTAAACTATCCATGTCCTGTTTCAGTCAATTACTATCATCCTGACTGTCTGTCCATTCTGCTAAACTATCAATGTCCTGTTTCAGTCAATTACTATCATCCTGACTGTCTGTCCACTCTGCTAAACTATCAATGTCCTGTTTCAATCAATTACTATCATCCTGACTGTCTGTCCATTCTGCTAAACTATCAATGTCCTGTTTCAGTCAATTACTATCATCCTGACTGTCTGTCCATTCTGCTAAACTATCAATGTCCTGTTTCAGTCAATTACTATCATCCTGACTGTCTGTCCATTCTGCTAAACTATCCATGTCCTGTTTCAGTCAATTACTATCATCCTGACTGTCAGTCCATTCTGCTAAACTATCAATGTCCTGTTTCAGTCAATTACTATCATCCTGACTGTCAGTCCATTCTGCTAAACTATCAATGTCCTGTTTCAGTCAATTACTATCATCCTGACTGTCTGTCCATTCTGCTAAACTATCCATGTCCTGTTTCAGTCAATTACTGTCATCCTGACCGTCTGTCAATTCTGCTAAACTATCAATGTCCAGTTTCAGTCATTTACTATCATCCTGATCCTCTGTCCATTCTGCTAACCTGTCAATGTCCTGTTTCAGTCAATTACTATCATTCTGATTGTCTGTCCATTCTGCTATCCTATCCATGTCCTGATTCAGTCAATTACTTTCATCCTGATCCTCTGTCCATTCTAATTATCTATGTCCTGTTTCAGTCAATTACTATCATCCTGATCCTCTGTCTATTCTAATTATCTATGTCCTGTTTCAGTCAATTACTGTCATCCTGATCCTCTGTCTATTCTAATTGTCTATGTCCTGTTTCAGTCAATTACTGTCATCCTGATCCTCTGTCCATTCTAATTGTCTCTGTCCTGTGTCAGTCAATTACTGTCATCCTGATCCTCTGTCTATTCTAATTATCTATGTCCTGTTTCAGTCAATTACTGTCATCCTGATCCTCTGTCTATTCTAATTGTCTATGTCCTGTTTCAGTCAATTACTGTCATCCATACTCTGTCCATTCTAATTGTCTATGTCCTGTTTCAGTCAATTACTGTCATCCGGATCCTCTGTCCATTCTAATTATCTATGTCCTGTTTCAGTCAATTACTGTCATCCTGATCCTCTGTCTATTCTAATTATCTATGTCATGTTTCAGTCAATTACTATCATCCTGATCCTCTGTCCATTCTAATTGTCTATGTCCTGTTTCAGTCAATTACTATCATCCTGATCATCTGTCCATTCTATTTATTTATGTCCTGTTTCAGTCAATTACTATCATCCTGATCCTCTGTCTATTCTAATTATCTATGTCCTGTTTCAGTCAATTACTATCATCCTGATCCTCTGTCCATTCTAATTATCTATGTCCAGTTTCAGTCAATTACTATCATCCTGATCCTCTGAGCATTCTAATTATCTATGTCCTGTTTCAGTCAATTACTAACATCCTGATCCTCTGTCTATTCTTATTATCTATGTCCTGTTTCAGTCAATTACTATCATCCTGATCCTCTGTCTATTCTTATTATCTATGTCCTGTTTCAGTCAATTACTATCATCCTGATCCTCTGTCCATTCTAATTATCAATGTCCTGTTTCAGTCAATTACTATCATCCTGATCCTCGTTCCATTCTAATTATCTATGTCCTGTTTCAGTCAATTGCTATCATCCTGATCCTATGTCCATTCTAATTATCTATGTCCTGTTTCAGTCAATTACTATCATCCTGATCCTCTTTCCATTCTAATTATCAATGTCCTGTTTCAGTCAATTACTATCATCCTGACTGTCTGTCCATTCTGCTAAACTATCAATGTCCTGTTTCAGTCAATTACTATCATCCTGACTGTCTGTCCATTCTGCTAAACTATCAATGTCCTGTTTCAGTCAATTACTATCATCCTGACTGTCTATCCATTCTGCTAAACTATCCATGTCCTGTTTCAGTCAATTACTATCATCCTGACTGTCTATCCATTCTGCTAAACTATCAATGTCCTGTTTCAGTCAATTACAATCATCCTGATCCTCTGTCCATTCTGCTAAACTATCAATGTCCTGTTTAATTCAATTACTATCATCCTGACTGTCTGTCCATTCTGCTAAACTATCCATGTCCTGTTTCAGTCAATTACTATCATCCTGACTGTCTGTCCATTCTGCTAAACTATCAATGTCCTGTTTCAGTCAATTACTATCATCCTGACTGTCTATCCATTCTGCTAAACTATCAATGTCCTGTTTCAGTCAATTACTATCATCCTGACTGTCTGTCCATTCTGCTAAACTATCCATGTCCTGTTTCAGTCAATTACTATCATCCTGACTGTCTGTCCATTCTGCTAAACTATCAATGTCCTGTTTCAGTCAATAACTATCATCCTGACTGTCTGTCCATTCTGCTAAACTATCCATGTCCTGTTTCAGTCAATTACTATTATCCTGACTGTCAGTCCATTCTGCTAAACTATCAATGTCCTGTTTCAGTCAATTACTATCATCCTGACTGTCAGTCCATTCTGCTAAACTATCAATGTCCTGTTTCAGTCAATTACTATCATCCTGACTGTCTGTCCATTCTGCTAAACTATCCATGTCCTGTTTCAGTCATTACTGTCATCCTGACCGTCTGTCCATTCTGCTAAACTATCAATGTCCAGTTTCAGTCATTTACTATCATCCTGATCCTCTGTCCATTCTGCTAACCTGTCAATGTCCTGTTTCAGTCAAATACTATCATCCTGATTGTCTGTCCATTCTGCTATCCTATCCATGTCCTGTTTCAGTCATTTACTTTCATCATGATTGTCTGTCAATTCTGCGAACCTATCCATGTCCTGTTTCAGTCAATTACTTTCATCCTGATCCTCTGTCCATTCTAATTATCTGTGTCCTGTTTCAGTCAATTACTGTCATCCTGATCCTCTGTCTATTCTAATTGTCTATGTCCTGTTTCAGTCAATTACTGTCATCCTGATCCTCTGTCCATTCTAATTGTCTATGTCCTGTGTCAGTCAATTACTGCCATCCTGATCCTCTGTCTATTCTAATTGTCTATGTCCTGTTTCAGTCAATTACTGTCATCCATATTCTGTCCATTCTAATTGTCTATGTCCTCTTTCAGTCAATTACTGTCATCCGGATCCTCTGTCCATTCTAATTATCTATGTCCTGTTTCAGTCAATTACTGTCATCCTGATCCTCTGTCTATTCTAATTGTCTATGTCCTGTTTCAGTCAATTACTGTCATCCTGATCCTCTGTCCATTCTAATTGTCTCTGTCCTGTGTCAGTCAATTACTGTCATCCTGATCCTCTGTCTATTCTAATTATCTATGTCCTGTTTCAGTCAATTACTGTCATCCTGATCCTCTGTCTATTCTAATTGTCTATGTCCTGTTTCAGTCAATTACTGTCATCCATACTCTGTCCATTCTAATTGTCTATGTCCTGTTTCAGTCAATTACTGTCATCCGGATCCTCTGTCCATTCTAATTATCTATGTCCTGTTTCAGTCAATTACTGTCATCCTGATCCTCTGTCTATTCTAATTATCTATGTCATGTTTCAGTCAATTACTATCATCCTGATCCTCTGTCCATTCTAATTGTCTATGTCCTGTTTCAGTCAATTACTATCATCCTGATCATCTGTCCATTCTATTTATTTATGTCCTGTTTCAGTCAATTACTATCATCCTGATCCTCTGTCTATTCTAATTATCTATGTCCTGTTTCAGTCAATTACTATCATCCTGATCCTCTGTCCATTCTAATTATCTATGTCCAGTTTCAGTCAATTACTATCATCCTGATCCTCTGAGCATTCTAATTATCTATGTCCTGTTTCAGTCAATTACTATCATCCTGATCCTCTGTCTATTCTTATTATCTATGTCCTGTTTCAGTCAATTACTATCATCCTGATCCTCTGTCTATTCTTATTATCTATGTCCTGTTTCAGTCAATTACTATCATCCTGATCCTCTGTCCATTCTAATTATCTATGTCCTGTTTCAGTCAATTACTATCATCCTGATCCTCTTTCCATTCTAATTATCTATGTCCTGTTTCAGTCAATTGCTATCATCCTGATCCTCTGTCCATTTTAATTATCTATGTCCTGCTTCAGTCAATTACTATCATCCTGATCCTCTTTCCATTCTAATTATCAATGTCCTGTTTCAGTCAATTACTATCATCCTGACTGTCTGTCCATTCTGCTAAACTATCAATGTCCTGTTTCAGTCAATTACTATCATCCTGACTGTCTGTCCATTCTGCTAAACTATCAATGTCCTGTTTCAGTCAATTACTATCATCCTGACTGTCTATCCATTCTGCTAATCTATCCATGTCCTGTTTCAGTCAATTACTATCATCCTGACTGTCTATCCATTCTGCTAAACTATCAATGTCCTGTTTCAGTCAATTACAATCATCCTGATCCTCTGTCCATTCTGCTAAACTATCAATGTCCTGTTTCATTCAATTACTATCATCCTGACTGTCTGTCCATTCTGCTAAACTATCCATGTCCTGTTTCAGTCAATTACTATTATCCTGACTGTCAGTCCATTCTGCTAAACTATCAATGTCCTGTTTCAGTCAATTACTATCATCCTGACTGTCAGTCCATTCTGCTAAACTATCAATGTCCTGTTTCAGTCAATAACTATCATCCTGACTGTCTGTCCATTCTGCTAAACTATCCATGTCCTGTTTCAGTCATTACTGTCATCCTGACCGTCTGTCCATTCTGCTAAACTATCAATGTCCTGTTTCAGTCATTTACTATCATCCTGATCCTCTGTCCATTCTGCTAACCTGTCAATGTCCTGTTTCAGTCAAATACTATCATCCTGATTGTCTGTCCATTCTGCTATCCTATCCATGTCCTGTTTCAGTCATTTACTTTCATCATGATTGTCTGTCAATTCTGCGAACCTATCCATGTCCTGTTTCAGTCAATTACTTTCATCCTGATCCTCTGTCCATTCTAATTATCTGTGTCCTGTTTCAGTCAATTACTGTCATCCTGATCCTCTGTCTATTCTAATTGTCTATGTCCTGTTTCAGTCAATTACTGTCATCCTGATCCTCTGTCCATTCTAATTGTCTGTGTCCTGTGTCAGTCAATTACTGTCATCCTGATCCTCTGAACATTCTAATTGTCTATGTCCTGTTTCAGTCAATTACTGTCATCCATATTCTGTCCATTCTAATTATCTATGTCCTGTTTCAGTCAATTACTATCATCCTGATCCTCTGTCCATTCTAATTGTCTATGTCCTGTTTCAGTCAATTACTATCATCCTGATCATCTGTCCATTCTATTTATTTATGTCCTGTTTCAGTCAATTACTATCATCCTGATCCTCTGTCTATTCTAATTATCTATGTCCTGTTTCAGTCAATTACTATCATCCTGATCCTCTGTCCATTCTAATTATCTATGTCCTGTTTCAGTCAATTACTATCATCCTGATCCTCTGACCATTCTAATTATCTATGTCCTGTTTCAGTCAATTACTATCATCCTGATCCTCTGTCTATTCTAATTATCTATGTCCTGTTTCAGTCAATTACTATCATCCTGATCCTCTGAGCATTCTAATTATCTATGTCCTGTTTCAGTCAATTACTATCATCCTGATCCTCTGTCTATTCTTATTATCTATGTCATGTTTCATTCAATTACTATCATCCTGATCCTCTGTCTATTCTTATTATCTATGTCCTGTTTCAGTCAATTACTATCATCCTGACCCTCTGTCCATTCTAATTATCTATGTCCTGTTTCAGTCAATTACTATCATCCTGATCCTCTTTCCATTCTAATTATCTATGTCCTGTTTCAGTGAATTACTATCATCCTAATCCTCTTTCCATTCTAATTATCTATGTCCTTTTTCAGTCAATTACTATCATCCTGATCCTCTGTCCATTCTAATTATCTATGTCCACTTTCAGTCAATTACTATCATCCTGATCCTCTTTCCATTCTAATTATGTATGTCCTGTTTCAGTCAATTACTATCATCCTGACTGTCTGTCCATTCTGCTAAACTATCAATGTCCTGTTTCAGTTAATTACTATCATCCTGACTGTCTGTCCATTCTGCTAAACTATCAATGTCCTGTTTCAGTCAATTACTATCATCCTGACTGTCTGTCCATTCTGCTAAACTATCAATGTCCTGTTTCAGTTAATTACTGTCATCCTGACTGTCTGTCCATTCTGCTAAACTATCAATGTCCTGTTTCAGTCAATTGCTATCATCCTGACTGTCTATCCATTCTGCTAAACAATCCATGTCCTGTTTCAGTCAATTACTATCATCCTGACTGTCTGTCCATTCTGCGAAACTATCAATGTCCTGTTTCAGTCAATTACTATCATCCTGACTGTCTGTCCATTCTGCTAAACTATCAATGTCCTGTTTCAGTCAATTACCATCATCCTGACTGTCTATTCATTCTGCTAAACTATCAATGTCCTGTTTCAGTTAATTACTATCATCCTGACTGTCTGTCCATTCTGCTAAACTATCAATGTCCTGTTTCAGTCAATTACTATCATCCTGACTGCCTATCCATTCTGCTAAACAATCCATGTCCTGTTTCAGTCAATTACTATCATCCTGACTGTCTGTCCATTCTGCTAAACTATCCATGTCCTGTTTCAGTCAATTACTGTCATCCTGACCGTCTGTCCATTCTGCTAAACTATCAATGTCCAGTTTCAGTCATTTACTATCATCCTGATCCTCTGTCCATTCTGCTAACTTGTCAATGTCCTGTTTCAGTCAATTACTATCATCCTGATTGTCTGTCCATTCTGCTATCCTATCCATGTCCTGTTTCAGTCATTTACTTTCATCATGATTGTCTGTCAATTCTGCGAACCTATCCATGTCCTGATTCAGTCAATTACTTTCATCCTGAACCTCTGTCCATTCTAATTATCTATGTCCTGTTTCAGTCAATTACTATCATCCTGATCCTCTGTCTATTCTAATTATCTATGTCCTGTTTCAGTCAATTACTGTCATCCTGATCCTCTGTCTATTCTAATTGTCTATGTCCTGTTTCAATCAATTACTGTCATCCTGATCCTCTGTCCATTCTAATTGTCTCTGTCCTGTGTCAGTCAATTACTGTCATCCTGATCCTCTGTCTATTCTAATTATCTATGTCCTGTTTCAGTCAATTACTGTCATCCTGATCCTCTGTCCATTCTAATTGTCTATGTCCTGTTTCAGTCAATTACTGTCATCCGGATCCTCTGTCCATTCTAATTATCTATGTCCTGTTTCAGTCAATTACTGTCATCCTGATCCTCTGTCTATTCTAATTATCTATGTCATGTTTCAGTCAATTACTATCATCCTGATCCTCTGTCCATTCTAATTGTCTATGTCCTGTTTCAGTCAATTACTATCATCCTGATCATCTGTCCATTCTATTTATTTATGTCCTGTTTCAGTCAATTACTATCATCCTGATCCTCTGTCTATTCTAATTATCTATGTCCTGTTTCAGTCAATTACTATCATCCTGATCCTCTGTCCATTCTAATTATCTATGTTCAGTTTCAGTCAATTACTATCATCCTGATCCTCTGAGCATTCTAATTATCTATGTCCTGTTTCAGTCAATTACTATCATCCTGATCCTCTGTCTATTCTTATTATCTATGTCCTGTTTCAGTCAATTACTATCATCCTGATCCTCTGTCTATTCTTATTATCTATGTCCTGTTTCAGTCAATTACTATCATCCTGATCCTCTGTCCATTCTAATTATCTATGTCCTGTTTCAGTCAATTACTATCATCCTGATCCTCTTTCCATTCTAATTATCTATGTCCTGTTTCAGTCAATTGCTATCATCCTGATCCTCTGTCCATTCTAATTATCTATGTCCTGTTTCAGTCAATTACTATCATCCTGATCTTCTTTCCATTCTAATTATCAATGTCCTGTTTCAGTCAATTACTATCATCCTGACTGTCTGTCCATTCTGCTAAACTATCAATGTCCTGTTTCAGTCAATTACTATCATCCTGACTGTCTGTCCATTCTGCTAAACTATCAATGTCCTGTTTCAGTCAATTACTATCATCCTGACTGTCTATCCATTCTGCTAAACTATCCATGTCCTGTTTCAGTCAATTACTATCATCCTGACTGTCTATCCATTCTGCTAAACTATCAATGTCCTGTTTCAGTCAATTACAATCATCCTGATCCTCTGTCCATTCTGCTAAACTATCAATGTCCTGTTTCATTCAATTACTATCATCCTGACTGTCTGTCCATTCTGCTAAACTATCCATGTCCTGTTTCAGTCAATTACTATCATCCTGACTGTCTGTCCATTCTGCTAAACTATCAATGTCCTGTTTCAGTCAATTACTATCATCCTGACTGTCTATCCATTCTGCTAAACTATCAATGTCCTGTTTCAGTCAATTACTATCATCCTGACTGTCAGTCCATTCTGCTAAACTATCCATGTCCTGATTCAGTCAATTACTTTCATCCTGATCCTCTGTCCATTCTAATTATCTATGTCCTGTTTCAGTCAATTACTATCATCCTGATCCTCTGTCTATTCTAATTATCTATGTCCTGTTTCAGTCAATTACTGTCATCCTGATCCTCTGTCTATTCTAATTGTCTATGTCCTGTTTCAGTCAATTACTGTCATCCTGATCCTCTGTCCATTCTAATTGTCTCTGTCCTGTGTCAGTCAATTACTGTCATCCTGATCCTCTGTCTATTCTAATTATCTATGTCCTGTTTCAGACAATTACTGTCATCCTGATCCTCTGTCTATTCTAATTGTCTATGTCCTGTTTCAGTCAATTACTGTCATCCATACTCTGTCCATTCTAATTGTCTATGTCCTGTTTCAGTCAATTACTGTCATCCGGATCCTCTGTCCATTCTAATTATCTATGTCCTGTTTCAGTCAATTACTGTCATCCTGATCCTCTGTCTATTCTAATTATCTATGTCATGTTTCAGTCAATTACTATCATCCTGATCCTCTGTCCATTCTAATTGTCTATGTCCTGTTTCAGTCAATTACTATCATCCTGATCATCTGTCCATTCTATTTATTTATGTCCTGTTTCAGTCAATTACTATCATCCTGATCCTCTGTCTATTCTAATTATCTATGTCCTGTTTCAGTCAATTACTATCATCCTGATCCTCTGTCCATTCTAATTATCTATGTCCAGTTTCAGTCAATTACTATCATCCTGATCCTCTGAGCATTCTAATTATCTATGTCCTGTTTCAGTCAATTACTATCATCCTGATCCTCTGTCTATTCTTATTATCTATGTCCTGTTTCAGTCAATTACTATCATCCTGATCCTCTGTCTATTCTTATTATCTATGTCCTGTTTCAGTCAATTACTATCATCCTGATCCTCTGTCCATTCTAATTATCTATGTCCTGTTTCAGTCAATTACTATCATCCTGATCCTCTTTCCATTCTAATTATCTATGTCCTGTTTCAGTCAATTGCTATCATCCTGATCCTCTGTCCATTCTAATTATCTATGTCCTGTTTCAGTCAATTACTATCATCCTGATCCTCTTTCCATTCTAATTATCAATGTCCTGTTTCAGTCAATTACTATCATCCTGACTGTCTGTCCATTCTGCTAAACTATCAATGTCCTGTTTCAGTCAATTACTATCATCCTGACTGTCTGTCCATTCTGCTAAACTATCAATGTCCTGTTTCAGTCAATTACTATCATCCTGACTGTCTATCCATTCTGCTAAACTATCCATGTCCTGTTTCAGTCAATTACTATCATCCTGACTGTCTATCCATTCTGCTAAACTATCAATGTCCTGTTTCAGTCAATTACAATCATCCTGATCCTCTGTCCATTCTGCTAAACTATCAATGTCCTGTTTCATTCAATTACTATCATCCTGACTGTCTGTCCATTCTGCTAAACTATCCATGTCCTGTTTCAGTCAATTACTATCATCCTGACTGTCTGTCCATTCTGCTAAACTATCAATGTCCTGTTTCAGTCAATTACTATCATCCTGACTGTCTATCCATTCTGCTAAACTATCAATGTCCTGTTTCAGTCAATTACTATCATCCTGACTGTCTGTCCATTCTGCTAAACTATCCATGTCCTGTTTCAGTCAATTACTATCATCCTGACTGTCTGTCCATTCTGCTAAACTATCAATGTCCTGTTTCAGTCAATTACTATCATCCTGACTGTCTGTCCATTCTGCTAAACTATCCATGTCCTGTTTCAGTCAATTACTATCATCCTGACTGTCAGTCCATTCTGCTAAACTATCAATGTCCTGTTTCAGTCAATTACTATCATCCTGACTGTCAGTCCATTCTGCTAAACTATCAATGTCCTGTTTCAGTCAATTACTATCATCCTGACTGTCTGTCCATTCTGCTAAACTATCCATGTCCTGTTTCAGTCATTTACTATCATCCCGATCCTCTGTCCATTCTGCTAACCTGTCAATGTCCTGTTTCAGTCATTTACTATCATCCTGATCCTCTGTCCATTCTGCTAACCTGTCAATGTCCTGTTTCAGTCAAATACTATCATCCTGATTGTCTGTCCATTCTGCTATCCTATCCATGTCCTGTTTCAGTCATTTACTTTCATCATGATTGTCTGTCAATTCTGCGAACCTATCCATGTCCTGTTTCAGTCAATTACTTTCATCCTGATCCTCTGTCCATTCTAATTATCTGTGTCCTGTTTCAGTCAATTACTGTCATCCTGATCCTCTGTCTATTCTAATTGTCTATGTCCTGTTTCAGTCAATTACTGTCATCCTGATCCTCTGTCCATTCTAATTGTCTATGTCCTGTGTCAGTCAATTACTGTCATCCTGATCCTCTGTCTATTCTAATTATCTATGTCCTGTTTCAGTCAATTACTGTCATCCTGATCCTCTGTCTATTCTAATTGTCTATGTCCTGTTTCAGTCAATTACTGTCATCCATATTCTGTCCATTCTAATTGTCTATGTCCTCTTTCAGTCAATTACTGTCATCCGGATCCTCTGTCCATTCTAATTATCTATGTCCTGCTTCAGTCAATTACTGTCATCCTGATCCTCTGTCCATTCTAATTATCTATGTCCTGTTTCAGTCAATTACTATCATCCTGATCCTCTGTCCATTCTAATTGTCTATGTCCTGTTTCAGTCAATTACTATCATCCTGATCATCTGTCCATTCTATTTATTTATGTCCTGTTTCAGTCAATTACTATCATCCTGATCCTCTGTCTATTCTAATTATCTATGTCCTGTTTCAGTCAATTACTATCATCCTGATCCTCTGTCCATTCTAATTATCTATGTCCTGTTTCAGTCAATTACTATCATCCTGATCCTCTGACCATTCTAATTATCTATGTCCTGTTTCAGTCAATTACTATCATCCTGATCCTCTGTCTATTCTAATTATCTATGTCCTGTTTCAGTCAATTACTATCATCCTGATCCTCTGAGCATTCTAATTATCTATGTCCTGTTTCAGTCAATTACTATCATCCTGATCCTCTGTCTATTCTTATTATCTATGTCATGTTTCAGTCAATTACTATCATCCTGATCCTCTGTCTATTCTTATTATCTATGTCCTGTTTCAGTCAATTACTATCATCCTGATCCTCTGTCCATTCTAATTATCTATGTCCTTTTTCAGTCAATTACTATCATCCTGATCCTCTTTCCATTCTAATTATCTATGTCCTGTTTCAGTGAATTACTATCATCCTAATCCTCTTTCCATTCTAATTATCTATGTCCTTTTTCAGTCAATTACTATCATCCTGATCCTCTGTCCATTCTAATTATCTATGTTCACTTTCAGTCAATTACTATCATCCTGATCCTCTTTCCATTCTAATTATGTATGTCCTGTTTCAGTCAATTACTATCATCCTAATCCTCTTTCCATTCTAATTATCTATGTCCTGTTTCAGTAAATTACTATCATCCTGATCCTCTGTCTATTCTAATTATCTCTGTCCTGTTTCAGTCAATTACTATCATCCTGATCCTCTGTCTATTCTAATTATCTATGTCCTGTTTCAGTCAATTACTATCATCCTGATCCTCTGTCCATTCTAATTATCTATGTCCTGTTTCAGTCAATTACTATCATCCTGATCGTCTGTCCACTCTAATTATCTATGTCCTGTTTCAGTCAATTACTATCATCCTGATCCTCTGTCCATTCTAATTATCTATGTCCTGTTTCAGTCAATTACTATCATCCTGATCCTCTGTCCATTCTAATTATCTATGTCCTGTTTCAGTCAATTACTGTCATCCTGATCCTCTGTCCATTCTAATTATCTATGTCCTGTTTCAGTCAATTACTATCATCCTGATCCTCTGAACATTTTAATTATCTATGTCCTGTTTCAGTCAATTACTATCATCCTGATCCTCTGTCCATTCTAATTATCTATGTCCTGTTTCAGTCAATTACTATCATCCTGATCCTCTGAACATTCTAATAATCTATGTCCTGTTTCAGTCAATTACTATCATCCTGATCCTCTGTCTATTCTAATTGGCTATGTCCTGTTTCAGTCAATTACTATCATCCTGATCCTCTGAACATTCTAATAATCTATGTCCTGTTTCAGTCAATTACTATCATCCTGATCCTCTGAGCATTCTAATTATCTATGTCCACTTTCAGTCAATTACTATCATCCTGATCCTCTGTCCATTCTAATTATCTATGTCCACTTTCAGTCAATTACTATCATCCTGATCCTCTTTCCATTCTAATTATCTATGTCCTGTTTCAGTCAATTACTATCATCCTGATCCTCTGTCCATTCTAATTATCTATGTCCTGTTTCAGTCAATTACTATCATCCTGATCCTCTGTCCATTCTAATTATCTATGTCCTGTTTCAGTCAATTACTATCATCCTGATCCTCCGTCCATTCTAATTATCTATGTCCTGTTTCAGTAAATTACTATCATCCTGATCCTCTGTCCATTCTAATTATCTATGTCCTTTTTCAGTAATTACTATCAACCTGATCCTCTGACCATTCTCATTATCTATGTCCTTTTTCAGTCAATTACTATCATCCTGATCCTCTGTCCATTCTAATTATCTATGTCCTGTTTCAGTCAATTACTATCGTCCTGATCCTCTGTCCATTCTAATTATCTCTGTCCTGTTTCAGTCAATTACTATATCCTGATCCTCTGTCTATTCTAATTATCTATGTCCTGTTTCAGTCAATTACTATCATCCTGATCCTCTGTCCATTCTAATTATCTATGTCCTGTTTCAGTCAATTACTATCATCCTGATCGTCTGTCCATTCTAATTATCTATGTCCTGTTTCAGTCAATTACTATCATCCTGATCCTCTGTCCATTCTAATTATCTATGTCCTGTTTCAGTCAATTACTATCATCCTGATCCTCTGTCCATTCTAATTATCTATGTCCTGTTTCAGTCAATTACTGTCATCCTGATCCTCTGTCCATTCTAATTATCGATGTCCTGTTTCAGTCAATTACTATCATCCTGATCCTCTGAACATTTTAATTATCTATGCCCTGTTTCAGTCAATTACTATCATCCTGATCCTCTGTCCATTCTAATTATCTATGTCCTGTTTCAGTCAATTACTATCATCCTGATCCTCTGAACATTCTAATAATCTATGTCCTGTTTCAGTCAATTACTATCATCCTGATCCTCTGTCTATTCTAATTGTCTATGTCCTGTTTCAGTCAATTACTATCATCCTGATCCTCTGTCCATTCTAATTATCTATGTCCTGTTTCAGTCAATTACTATCATCCTGATCCTCTGAACATTCTAATAATCTATGTCCTGTTTCAGTCAATTACTATCATCCTGATCCTCTCTCCTTTCGAATTATCCATGTCCTGTTTCAGTCAATTACTATCATCCTGATCCTCTGTCCATTCTAATTATCTATGTCCTGTTTCAGTCAATTACTATCATCCTGATCCTCCGTCCATTCAAATTATCTACGTCCTGTTTCAGTAAATTACTATCATCCTGATCCTCTGTCCATTCTAATTATCTTTGCCCTTTTTCAGTCAATTACTATCAACCTGATCCTCTGACCATTCTAATTATCTATGTCCTTTTTCAGTCAATTACTATCATCCTGATCCTCTGTACATTCTAATTATCTATGTCCTGTTTCAGTCAATTACTATCATCCTGATCCTCTGTCCATTCTAATTATCTATGTCCTTTTTCAGTCAATTACTATCAACCTGATCCTCTGACCATTCTAATTATCTATGTCCTGTTTCAGTCAATTACTATCATCCTGATCCTCTGTCCATTCTAATTATCTATGTCCTGTTTCAGTCAATTACTATCATCCTGATCCTCTGTCCATTCTAATTATCTATGTCCTTTTTCAGTCAATTACTATCAACCTGATCCTCTGACCATTCTAATTATCTATGTCCTGTTTCAGTCAATTACTAACATCCTGATCCTCTGTCCTTTCTAATTATATATGTCCTGTTCAGTCAATTACTATCATCCTGATCCTCTGACCATTCTAATTATCGATGTCCTGTTTCAGTAAATCACTATCATCCTGATCCTCTGTCTATTCTAATTATCTATGTCCTGTTTCAGTCAATTACTATCATCCTGATCCTCTGTCCATTCTAATTATCTATGTCCTGTTTCAGTAAATTACTATCATCCAGATCCTCTGTCTATTCTAATTATCTATGTCCTGTTTCAGTCAATTACTGTCATCCTGATCCTCTGTCTGTTCTAATTATCTATGTCCTGTTTCAGTCAATTACTATCATCCTGATTTTCTGTCCATTCTAATTATCTATGTCCTGTTTCAGTCAATTACTATCATCCTGATCCTCTGTCCATTCTAATTATCTATGTCCTGTTTCAGTCAATTACTATCATCCTGATCCTCTGTCCATTCTAATTATCTATGTCCTGTTTCAGTCAATTGCTGTCATCCTGATCCTCTGTCCATTCTAATTATCTATGTCCTGTTTCAGTCAATTACTATCATCCTGATCCTCTGAACATTTTAATTATCTATGTCCTGTTTCAGTCAATTACTATCATCCTGATCCTCTGTCCATTCTAATTATCTATGTCCTGTTTCAGTCAATTACTATCATCCTGATCCTCTGAACATACTAATAATCTATGTCCTGTTTCAGTCAATTACTATCATCCTTATCCTCTGTCCATTCTAATTATCTATGTCCTGTTTCAGTCAATTACTATCATCCTGATCCTCTGAACATTCTAATAATCTATGTCCTGTTTCAGTCAATTACTATCATCCTGATCCTCTCTCCTTTCTAATTATCTATGTCCTGTTTCAGTCAATTACTATCATCCTGATCCTCTGAGCATTCTAATTATCTATGTCCACTTTCAGTCAATTACTATCATCCTGATCCTCTTTCCATTCTAATTATCTATGTCCTGTTTCAGTCAATTACTATCATCCTGATCCTCTGTCCATTCTATTTATCTATGTCCTGTTTCAGTCAATTACTATCATCGTAATCCTCTGACCATTCTAATTATCTATGTCCTGCTTCAGTCAATTACTATCATCGTAATCCTCTGACCATTCTAATTATCTATGTCCTGCTTCAGTCGATTACTATCATCCTAATCCTCTTTCCATTCTAATTATCTATGTCCTGTTTCAGTCAATTACTATCATCCTGATCCTCTGTCTATTCTAATTATCTATGTCCTGTTTCAGTCAATTACTATCATCCTGATCATCTGTCCATTCTAATTATCTATGTCCTGTTTCAGTCAATTACTATCATCGTAATCCTCTGACCATTCTAATTATCTATGTCCTGCTTCAGTCAATTACTATCATCCTAATCCTCTTTCCATTCTAATTATCTATGTCCTGTTTCAGTCAATTACTATCATCCTGATCCTCTGTCCATTCTAATTATCTATGTCCTGTTTCAGTCAATTACTATCATCCTGATCCTCTGTCCATTCTAATTATCTATGTCCTGTTTCAGTCAATTACTATCATCCTGATCCTCTGTCCATTCTAATTATCTATGTCCTGTTTCAGTCAATTACTATCATCCTGATCCTCTGTCCATTCTAATTATCTATGTCCTGTTTCAGTCAATTACTATCATCCTGATCCTCTGTCCATTCTAATTATCTATGTCCTGTTTCAGTCAATTACTGTCATCCTGATCCTCTGTCCATTCTAATTATCTATGTCCTGTTTCAGTCAATTACTAACATCCTGATCCTCTGAACATTTTAATTATCTATGTCCTGTTTCAGTCAATTACTATCATCCTGATCCTCTGTCTATTCTAATTATCTATGTCCTGTTTCAGTCAATTACTATCATCCTGATCCTCTGTCCATTCTAATTATCTATGTCCTGTTTCAGTCAATTACTATCATCCTGATCCTCTGTCCATTATAATTATCTATGTCCTGTTTCAGTCAATTACTATCATCCTGATCCTCTGTCCATTCTATTTATCTATGTCCTGTTTCAGTCAATTACTATCATCGTAATCCTCTGACCATTCTAATTATCTATGTCCTGCTTCAGTCAATTACTATCATCGTAATCCTCTGACCATTCTAATTATCTATGTCCTGCTTCAGTCGATTACTATCATCCTAATCCTCTTTCCATTCTAATTATCTATGTCCTGTTTCAGTCAATTACTATCATCCTGATCCTCTGTCTATTCTAATTATCTATGTCCTGTTTCAGTCAATTACTATCATCCTGATCATCTGTCCATTCTAATTATCTATGTCCTGTTTCAGTCAATTACTATCATCGTAATCCTCTGACCATTCTAATTATCTATGTCCTGCTTCAGTCAATTACTATCATCCTAATCCTCTTTCCATTCTAATTATCTATGTCCTGTTTCAGTCAATTACTATCATCCTGATCCTCTGTCCATTCTAATTATCTATGTCCTGTTTCAGTCAATTACTATCATCCTGATCCTCTGTCCATTCTAATTATCTATGTCCTGTTTCAGTCAATTACTATCATCCTGATCCTCTGTCCATTCTAATTATCTATGTCCTGTTTCAGTCAATTACTATCATCCTGATCCTCTGTCCATTCTAATTATCTATGTCCTGTTTCAGTCAATTACTATCATCCTGATCCTCTGTCCATTCTAATTATCTATGTCCTGTTTCAGTCAATTACTGTCATCCTGATCCTCTGTCCATTCTAATTATCTATGTCCTGTTTCAGTCAATTACTAACATCCTGATCCTCTGAACATTTTAATTATCTATGTCCTGTTTCAGTCAATTACTATCATCCTGATCCTCTGTCTATTCTAATTATCTATGTCCTGTTTCAGTCAATTACTATCATCCTGATCCTCTGTCCATTCTAATTATCTATGTCCTGTTTCAGTCAATTACTATCATCCTGATCCTCTGTCCATTCTAATTATCTATGTCCTGTTTCAGTAAATTACTATCATCCTGATCCTCTGTCCATTCTAATTATCTATGTCCTTTTTCAGTCAATTACTATCAACCTGATCCTCTGACCATTCTGATTATCTATGTCCTTTTTCAGTCAATTACTATCATCCTGATCCTCTGTCCATTCTAATTATCTATGTCCTGTTTCAGTCAATTACTATCATCCTGATCCTCTGTCCATTCTAATTATCTATGTCCTTTTTCAGTCAATTACTATCATCCTGATCCTCTGTCCATTCTAATTATCTATGTCCTTTTGCAGTCAATTACTATCATCCTGATCCTCTGTCCATTCTAATTATCTATGTCCTGTTTCAGTCAATTACTAACATCCTGATCCTCTGTCCTTTCTAATTATATATGTCCTGTTTCAGTAAATTACTATCATCCTGATCCTCTGTCTATTTTAATTATCTATGTCCTGTTTCAGTCAATTACTATCATCCTGATCCTCTGTCTATTCTAATTATCTATGTCCTGTTTCAGTCAATTACTATCATCCTGATCCTCTGTCCATTCTAATTATCTATGTCCTGTTTCAGTCAATTACTATCATCCTGATCCTCCGTCCATTCTAATTATCTATGTCCTGTTTCAGTCAATTACTATCATCCTGATCCTCTGTCCATTCTAATTATCTATGTCCTTTTTCAGTCAATTACTATCAACCTGATCCTCTGACCATTCTAATTATCTATGTCCTTTTTCAGTCAATTACTATCATCCTGATCCTCTGTCCATTCTAATTATCTATGTCCTGTTTCAGTCAATTACTATCATCCTGATCCTCTGTCCATTCTAATTATCTATGTCCTTTTTCAGTCAATTACTATCATCCTGATCCTCTGTCCATTCTAATTATCTATGTCCTGTTTCAGTCAATTACTATCATCCTGATCCTCTATCCATTCTAATTATCTATGTCCTGTTTCAGTCAATTACTATCATCCTGATCCTCTGTCCATTCTAATTATCTATGTCCTGTTTCAGTCAATTACTATCATCCTGATCCTCTGAACATTCTAATAATCTATGTCCTGTTTCAGTCAATTACTATCATCCTGATCCTCTGTCTATTCTAATTGTCTATGTCCTGTTTCAGTCAATTACTATCATCCTGATCCTCTGTCCATTCTAATTATCTATGTCCTGTTTCAGTCAATTACTATCATCCTGATCCTCTGAACATTCTAATAATCTATGTCCTGTTTCAGTCAATTACTATCATCCTGATCCTCTCTCCTTTCTAATTATCTATGTCCTGTTTCAGTCAATTACTATCATCCTGATCCTCTGAGCATTCTAATTATCTATGTCCACTTTCAGTCAATTACTATCATCCTGATCCTCTTTCCATTCTAATTATCTATGTCCTGTTTCAGTCAATTACTATCATCCTGATCCTCTGTCCATTCTAATTATCTATGTCCTGTTTCAGTCAATTACTATCATCGTAATCCTCTGACCATTCTAATTATCTATGTCCTGCTTCAGTCAATTACTATCATCGTAATCCTCTGACCATTCTAATTATCTATGTCCTGCTTCAGTCGATTACTATCATCCTAATCCTCTTTCCATTCTAATTATCTATGTCCTGTTTCAGTCAATTACTATCATCCTGATCCTCTGTCTATTCTACTTATCTATGTCCTGTTTCAGTCAATTACTATCATCCTGATCATCTGTCCATTCTAATTATCTATGTCCTGTTTCAGTCAATTACTATCATCGTAATCCTCTGACCATTCTAATTATCTATGTCCTGCTTCAGTCAATTACTATCATCCTAATCCTCTTTCCATTCTAATTATCTATGTCCTGTTTCAGTCAATTACTATCATCCTGATCCTCTGTCCATTCTAATTATCTATGTCCTGTTTCAGTCAATTACTATCATCCTGATCCTCTGTCCATTCTAATTATCTATGTCCTGTTTCAGTCAATTGCTATCATCCTGATCCTCTGTCCATTCTAATTACCTATGTCCTGTTTCAGTCAATTACTATCATCCTGATCCTCTGTCCATTCTAATTATCTATGTCCTGTTTCAGTCAATTACTATCATCCTGATCCTCTGTCCATTCTAATTATCTATGTCCTGTTTCAGTCAATTACTGTCATCCTGATCCTCTGTCCATTCTAATTATCTATGTCCTGTTTCAGTCAATTACTAACATCCTGATCCTCTGAACATTTTAATTATCTATGTCCTGTTTCAGTCAATTACTATCATCCTGATCCTCTGTCTATTCTAATTATCTATGTCCTGTTTCAGTCAATTACTATCATCCTGATCCTCTGTCCATTCTAATTATCTATGTCCTGTTTCAGTCAATTGCTATCATCCTGATCCTCCGTACATTCTAATTATCTATGTCCTGTTTCAGTAAATTACTATCATCCTGATCCTCTGTCCATTCTAATTATCTATGTCCTTTTTCAGTCAATTACTATCAACCTGATCCTCTGACCATTCTAATTATCTATGTCCTTTTTCAGTCAATTACTATCATCCTGATCCTCTGTCCATTCTAATTATCTATGTCCTGTTTCAGTCAATTACTATCATCCTGATCCTCTGTCCATTCTAATTATCTATGTCCATTTTCAGTCAATTACTATCAACCTGATCCTCTGTCCATTCTAATTATCTATGTCCTTTTTCAGTCAATTACTATCATCCTGATCCTCTGTCCATTCTAATTATCTATGTCCTTTTTCAGTCAATTACTATCATCCTGATCCTCTGTCCATTCTAATTATCTATGTCCTGTTTCAGTAAATTACTATCATCCTGATCCTCTGTCCATTCTAATTATCTATGTCCATTTTCAGTCAATTACTATCAACCTGATCCTCTGTCCATTCTAATTATCTATGTCCTTTTTCAGTCAATTACTATCATCCTGATCCTCTGTCCATTCTAATTATCTATGTCCTGTTACAGTCAATTACTAACATCCTGATCCTCTGTCCTTTCTAATTATATATGTCCTGTTTCAGTAAATTACTATCATCCTGATTCTCTGTCTATTTTAATTATCTATGTCCTGTTTCAGTCAATTACTATCATCCTGATCCTCTGTCTATTCTAATTATCTATGTCCTGTTTCAGTCAATTACTATCATCCTGATCCTCTGTCCATTCTAATTATCTATGTCCTGTTTCAGTCAATTACTATCATCCTGATCCTCTGTCCATTCTAATTATCTATGTCCTTTTTCAGTCAATTACTATCATCCTGATCCTCTGTCCATTCTAATTATCTATGTCCTGTTACAGTCAATTACTAACATCCTGATCCTCTGTCCTTTCTAATTATATATGTCCTGTTTCAGTAAATTACTATCATCCTGATTCTCTGTCTATTTTAATTATCTATGTCCTGTTTCATTCAATTACTATCATCCTGATCCTCTGTCTATTCTAATTATCTATGTCCTGTTTCAGTCAATTACTATCATCCTGATCCTCTGTCCATTCTAATTATCTATGTCCTGTTTCAGTCAATTAATATCATCCTGATCCTCCGTCCATTCTAATTATCTATGTCCTGTTTCAGTAAATTACTATCATCCTGATCCTCTGTCCATTCTAATTATCTATGTCCTGTTTCAGTCAATTACTATCATCCTGATCCTCTGTCCATTCTAATTATCTATTTCCTTTTTCAGTCAATTACTATCAACCTGATCCTCTGACCATTCTAATTATCTATGTCCTTTTTCAGTCAATTACTATCATCCTGATCCTCTGTCCATTCTAATTATCTATGTCCTGTTTCAGTCAAGTACTATCATCCTGATCCTCTGTCCATTCTAATTATCTATGTCCTTTTTCAGTCAATTACTATCAACCTGATCCTCTGACCATTCTAATTATCTATGTCCTGTTTCAGTCAATTACTATCATCCTGATCCTCTGTCCATTCTAATTATCTATGCCCTTTTTCTGTCAATTACTATCATCCTGATCCTCTGTCCATTCTAATTATCTATGTCCTGTTTCAGTAAATTACTATCATCCTGATCCTCTGTCCATTCTAATTATCTATGTCCATTTTCAGTCAATTACTATCAACCTGATCCTCTGACCATTCTAATTATCTATGTCCTTTTTAAGTCAATTACTATCAACCTGATCCTCTGACCATTCTAATTATCTATGTCCTTTTTCAGTCAATTACTATCATCCTGATCCTCTGTCCATTCTAATTATCTATGTCCTTTTTCAGTCAATTACTATCAACCTGATCCTCTGACCATTCTAATTATCTATGTCCTGTTTCAGTCAATTACTATCATCCTGATCCTCTGTCCATTCTAATTATCTATGTCCTTGTTCAGTCAATTACTATCATCCTGATCCTCTGTCCATTCTAATTATCTCTGTCCTGTTTCAGTCAATTACTAACATCCTGATCCTCTGTCCTTTCTAATTATATATGTCCTGTTTTAGTAAATTACTATCATCCTGATCCTCTGTCTATTTTAATTATCTATGTCCTGTTTCAGTCAATTACTATCATCCTGATCCTCTGTCTATTCTAATTATCTATGTCCTGTTTCAGTCAATTACTATCATCCTGATCCTCTGTCCATTCTAATTATCTATGTCCTGTTTCAGTCAATTACTATCATCCTGATCCTCCGTCCATTCTAATTATCTATGTCCTGTTTAAGTAAATTACTATCATCCTGATCCTCTGTCCATTCTAATTATCTATGTCCTTTTTCAGTCAATTACTATCAACCTGATCCTCTGACCATTCTAATTATCTATGTCCTTTTTCAGTCAATTACTATCATCCTGATCCTCTGTCCATTCTAATTATCTATGTCCTGTTTCAATCAATTACTATCATCCTGATCCTCTGTCCATTCTAATTATCTATGTCCTTTTTCAGTCAATTACTATCAACCTGATCCTCTGACCATTCTAATTATCTATGTCCTGTTTCAGTCAATTACTATCATCCTGATCCTCTGTCCATTCTAATTATCTATGTCCTTTTTCAGTCAATTACTATCATCCTGATCCTCTGTCCATTCTAATTATCTATGTCCTGTTTCAGTCAATTACTATCATCCTGATCCTCTATCCATTCTAATTATCTATGTCCTGTTTCAGTAAATTACTATCATCCTGATCCTCTGTCTATTCTAATTATCTATGTCCTGTTTCAGTCAAATACTATCATCCTGATCCTCTGTCCATTATAATTATCTATGTCCTGTTTCAGTAAATTACTATCATCCTGATCCTCTGTCCATTCTAATTATCTATGTCCTGTTTCAGTCAATTACTATCAACCTGATCCTCTGACCATTCTAATTATCTATGTCCTGTTTCAGTCAATTACTATCATCCTGATCCTCTGTCCATTCTAATTATCTATGTCCTGTTTCAGTCAATTACTATCATCCTGATCCTCCGTCCATTCTAATTATCTATGTCCTGTTTAAGTAAATTACTATCATCCTGATCCTCTGTCCATTCTAATTATCTATGTCCTTTTTCAGTCAATTACTATCAACCTGATCCTCTGACCATTCTAATTATCTATGTCCTTTTTCAGTCAATTACTATCATCCTGATCCTCTGTCCATTCTAATTATCTATGTCCTGTTTCAATCAATTACTATCATCCTGATCCTCTGTCCATTCTAATTATCTATGTCCTTTTTCAGTCAATTACTATCAACCTGATCCTCTGACCATTCTAATTATCTATGTCCTGTTTCAGTCAATTACTATCATCCTGATCCTCTGTCCATTCTAATTATCTATGTCCTTTTTCAGTCAATTACTATCATCCTGATCCTCTGTCCATTCTAATTATCTATGTCCTGTTTCAGTCAATTACTATCATCCTGATCCTCTATCCATTCTAATTATCTATGTCCTGTTTCAGTAAATTACTATCATCCTGATCCTCTGTCTATTCTAATTATCTATGTCCTGTTTCAGTCAAATACTATCATCCTGATCCTCTGTCCATTATAATTATCTATGTCCTGTTTCAGTAAATTACTATCATCCTGATCCTCTGTCCATTCTAATTATCTATGTCCTGTTTCAGTCAATTACTATCATCCTGATCCTCTGTCTATTCTAATTATCTATGTCCTGTTTCAGTCAATTACTATCATCCTGATCCTCTGTCCATTCTAATTATCTATGTCCTGTTTCAGTCAATTACTATCATCCTGATCGTCTGTCCATTCTAATTATCTATGTCCTGTTTCAGTCAATTACTATCATGCTGATCCTCTGTCCATTCTAATTATCTATGTCCTGTTTCAGTCAATTACTATCATCCTGATCCTCTATCCATTCTAATTATCTATGTCCTGTTTCAGTAAATTACTATCATCCTGATCCTCTGTCTATTCTAATTATCTATGTCCTGTTTCAGTCAAATACTATCATCCTGATCCTCTGTCCATTATAATTATCTATGTCCTGTTTCAGTAAATTACTATCATCCTGATCCTCTGTCCATTCTAATTATCTATGTCCTGTTTCAGTCAATTACTATCATCCTGATCCTCTGTCTATTCTAATTATCTATGTCCTGTTTCAGTCAATTACTATCATCCTGATCCTCTGTCCATTCTAATTATCTATGTCCTGTTTCAGTCAATTACTATCATCCTGATCGTCTGTCCATTCTAATTATCTATGTCCTGTTTCAGTCAATTACTATCATCCTGATCCTCTGTCCATTCTAATTATCTATGTCCTGTTTCAGTCAATTACTATCATCCTGATCCTCTGTCCATTCTAATTATCTATGTCCTGTTTCAGTCAATTACTGTCATCCTGATCCTCTGTCCATTCTAATTATCTATGTCCTGTTTCAGTCAATTACTATCATCCTGATCCTCTGAACATTTTAATTATCTATGTCCTGTTTCAGTCAATTACTATCATCCTGATCCTCTGTCCATTCTAATTATCTATGTCCTGTTTCAGTCAATTAATATCATCCTGATCCTCTGAACATTCTAATAATCTATGTCCTGTTTCAGTCAAGTACTATCATCCTGATCCTCTGTCTACTCTAATTGTCTATGTCCTGTTTCAGTCAATTACTATCATCCTGATCCTCTGTCCATTCTAATTATCTATGTCCTGTTTCAGTCAATTACTATCATCCTGATCCTCTGAACATTCTAATAATCTATGTCCTGTTTCAGTCAATTACTATCATCCTGATCCTCTCTCCTTTCTAATTATCTATGTCCTGTTTCAGTCAATTACTATCATCCTGATCCTCTGAGCATTCTAATTATCTATGTCCACTTTCAGTCAATTCCTATCATCCTGATCCTCTTTCCATTCTAATTATCTATGTCCTGTTTCAGTCAATTACTATCATCCTGATCCTCTGTCCATTCTAATTATCTATGTCCTGTTTCAGTCAATTACTATCATCGTAATCCTCTGACTATTCTAATTATCTATGTCCTGCTTCAGTCAATTACTATCATCGTAATCGTCTGACCATTCTAATTATCTATGTCCT
Source organism: Heterodontus francisci (assembly GCF_036365525.1). Lineage (NCBI taxonomy): Eukaryota > Metazoa > Chordata > Chondrichthyes > Heterodontiformes > Heterodontidae > Heterodontus > Heterodontus francisci. The sequence goes on along the minus strand of NW_027142348.1, from coordinate 109,004 downwards.
GCTTCAGTCAATTACTATCATCCTAATCCTCTTTCCATTCTAATTATCTATGTCCTGTTTCAGTCAATTACTATCATCCTGATCCTCTGTCTATTCTAATTATCTATGTCCTGTTTCAGTCAATTACTATCATCCTGATCATCTGTCCATTCTAATTATCTATGTCCTGTTTCAGTCAATTACTATCATTGTAATCCTCTGACCATTCTAATTATCTATGTCCTGCTTCAGTCAATTACTATCATCCTAATCCTCTTTCCATTCTAATTATCTATGTCCTGTTTCAGTCAATTACTATCATCCTGATCCTCTGTCCATTCTAATTATCTATGTCCTGTTTCAGTCAATTACTATCTTCCTGATCCTCTGTCCATTCTAATTATCTATGTCCTGTTTCAGTCAATTACTATCATCCTGATCCTCCGTCCATTCTAATTATCTATGTCCTGTTTCAGTAATTTACTATCATCCTGATCCTCTGTCCATTCTAATTATCTATGTCCTTTTTCAGTCAATTACTATCAACCTGATCCTCTGACCATTCTAATTATCTATGTCCTGTTTCAGTCAATTACTATCATCCTGATCCTCTGTCCATTCTAATTATCTATGTCCTTTTTCAGTCAATTACTATCAACCTGATCCTCTGACCATTCTAATTATCTATGTCCTGTTTCAGTCAATTACTATCATCCTGATCCTCTGTCCATTCTAATTATCTATGTCCTTTTTCAGTCAATTACTATCAACCTGATCCTCTGTCCTTTCTAATTATCTATGTCCTGTTTCAGTCAATTACTATCATCCTGATCCTCTGAACATTCTAATAATCTATGTCCTGTTTCAGTCAATTACTATCATCCTGATCCTCTCTCCTTTCTAATTATCTATGTCCTGTTTCAGTCAATTACTATCATCCTGATCCTCTGAGCATTCTAATTATCTATGTCCACTTTCAATCAATTACTATCATCCTGATGCTCTTTCCATTCTAATTATCTATGTCCTGTTTCAGTCAATTACTATCATCCTGATCCTCTGTCCATTCTAATTATCTATGTCCTGTTTCAGTCAATTACTATCATCGTAATCCTCTGACCATTCTAATTATCTATGTCCTGCTTCAGTCAATTACTATCATCGTAATCCTCTGACCATTCTAATTATCTATGTTCTGCTTCAGTCAATTACTATCATCCTAATCCTCTTTCCATTCTAATTATCTATGTCCTGTTTCAGTCAATTACTATCATCCTGATCCTCTGTCTATTCCAATTATCTATGTCCTGTTTCAGTCAATTACTATCATCCTGATCATCTGTCCATTCTAATTATCTATGTCCTGTTTCAGTCAATTACTATCATCGTAATCCTCTGACCATTCTAATTATCTATGTCATGCTTCAGTCAATTACTATCATCCTAATCCTCTTTCCATTCTAATTATCTATGTCCTGTTTCAGTCAATTACTATCATCCTGATCCTCTGTCCATTCTAATTATCTATGTCCTGTTTCAGTCAATTACTATCATCCTGATCCTCTGTCCATTCTAATTATCTATGTCCTGTTTCATTCAATTACTATCATCCTGATCCTCTGTCCATTCTAATTATCTATGTCCTGTTTCAGTCAATTACTATCATCCTGATACTCCGTCCATTCTGATTATCTATGTCCTGTTTCAGTAATTTACTATCATCCTGATCCTCTGTCCATTCTAATTATCTATGTCCTTTTTCAGTCAATTACTATCAACCTGATCCTCTGACCATTCTAATTATCTATGTCCTGTTTCAGTCAATTACTATCATCCTGATCCTCTGTCCATTCTAATTATCTATGTCCTTTTTCAGTCAATTACTAACATCCTGATCCTCTGTCCTTTCTAATTATATATGTCCTGTTTCAGTCAATTACTATCATCCTGATCCTCTGTCCATTCTAATTATCTATGTCCTGTTTCAGTCAATTACTATCATCCTGATCCTCTGTCTATTCTAATTATCTATGTCCTGTTTCAGTCAATTACTATCATCCTGATCCTCTGTCCATCCTAATTATCTATGTCCTGTTTCAGTAAATTACTATCATCCTGATCCTCTGTCTATTCTAATTATCTATGTCCTGTTTCAGTCAATTACTATCATCCTGATCCTCTGTCTATTCTAATTATCTATGTCCTGTTTCAGTCAATTACTATCATCCTGATCCTCTGTCCATTCTCATTATCTATGTCCTGTTTCAGTCAATTACTATCATCCTGATCCTCTGTCTATTCTAATTATCTATGTCCTATTTCAGTCAATTACTATCATCCTGATCCTCTGTCCATTCTAATTATCTATGTCCTGTTTCAGTCAATTACTATCATCCTGATCCTCTGTCCATTCTAATTATCTATGTCCTGTTTCAGTCAATTACTATCATCCTGATCCTCTGTCCATTCTAATTATCTATGTCCTGTTTCAGTCAATTACTATCATCCTGTTCCTCTGTCCATTCTAATTATCTATGTCCTGTTTCAGTCAATTACTATCATCCTGATCCTCTGTCCATTCTACTTATCTATGTCCTGTTTCAGTCAATTACTATCATCCTGATCCTCTGTCCATTCTAATTATCTATGTCCTGTTTCAGTCAATTACTGTCATCCTGATCCTCTGTCCATTCTAATTATCTATGTCCTGTTTCAGTCAATTACAATCATTCTGATCCTCTGAACATTCTAATTATCTATGTCCTGTTTCAGTCAATTACTATCATCCTGATCCTCTGAACATTCTAATTATCTATGTCCTGTTTCAGTCAATTACAATCATTCTGATCCTCTGAACATTCTAATTATCTATGTCCTGTTTCAGTCAATTACTAACATCCTGATCCTCTGTCCTTTCTAATTATATATGTCCTGTTTCAGTCAATTACTATCATCCTGATCCTCTGTCCATTCTAATTATCTATGTCCTGTTTCAGTCAATTACTATCATCCTGATCCTCTGTCTATTCTAATTATCTATGTCCTGTTTCAGTCAATTACTATCATCCTGATCCTCTGTCCATCCTAATTATCTATGTCCTGTTTCAGTAAATTACTATCATCCTGATCCTCTGTCTATTCTAATTATCTATGTCCTGTTTCAGTCAATTACTATCATCCTGATCCTCTGTCTATTCTAATTATCTATGTACTGTTTCAGTCAATTACTATCATCCTGATCCTCTGTCCATTCTCATTATCTATGTCCTGTTTCAGTCAATTACTATCATCCTGATCCTCTGTCTATTCTAATTATCTATGTCCTATTTCAGTCAATTACTATCATCCTGATCCTCTGTCCATTCTAATTATCTATGTCCTGTTTCAGTCAATTACTATCATCCTGATCCTCTGTCCATTCTAATTATCTATGTCCTGTTTCAGTCAATTACTATCATCCTGATCCTCTGTCCATTCTAATTATCTATGTCCTGTTTCAGTCAATTACTATCATCCTGTTCCTCTGTCCATTCTAATTATCTATGTCCTGTTTCAGTCAATTACTATCATCCTGATCCTCTGTCCATTCTAATTATCTATGTCCTGTTTCAGTCAATTACTATCAACCTGATCCTCTGTCCATTCTAATTATCTATGTGCTGTTTCAGTCAATTACTGTCATCCTGATCCTCTGTCCATTCTAATTATCTATGTCCTGTTTCAGTCAATTACAATCATCGTGATCCTCTGAACATTCAAATTATCTATGTCCTGTTTCAGTCAATTACTATCATCCTGATCCTCTGTCTAATCTAATTATCTCTGTCCTGTTTCAGTCAATTACTAACATCCTGATCCTCTGAACATTCTAATTATCTATGTCCTGTTTCAGTCAATTACTGTCATCCTGATCCTCTGTCCATTCTAATTATCTATGTCCTGTTTCAGTCAATTACAATCATCCTGATCCTCTGAACATTATAATAATCTATGTTCTGTTTCAGTCAATTACTATCATCCTGATCCTCTGTCCATTCTAATTATCTATGTCCTGTTTCAGTCAATTACAATCATCCTGATCCTCTGTCCATTCTAATTATCTATGTCCTGTTTCAGTCAATTACTATCATCCTGATCCTCTGTGCATTCTAATTATCTATGTCCTTTTTCAGTCAATTACTAACATCCTGCTCCTCTGTCCTTTCTAATTATATATGTCCTGTTTCAGTCAATTACTATCATCCTGATCCTCTGTCCATTCTAATTATCTATGTCCTGTTTCAGTCAATTACTATCATCCTGATCCTCTGTCTATTCTAATTATCTATGTCCTGTTTCAGTCAATTACTATCATCCTGATCCTCTGTCCATCCTAATTATCTATGTCCTGTTTCAGTAAATTACTATCATCCTGATCCTCTGTCTATTCTAATTATCTATGTCCTGTTTCAGTCAATTACTATCATCCTGATCCTCTGTCTATTCTAATTATCTATGTCCTGTTTCAGTCAATTACTATCATCCTGATCCTCTGTCCATTCTAATTATCTATGTCCTGTTTCAGTCAATTACTATCATCCTGATCCTCTGTCTATTCTAATTATCTATGTCCTATTTCAGTCAATTACTATCATCCTGATCCTCTGTCCATTCTAATTATCTATGTCCTGTTTCAGTCAATTACTATCATCCTGATCCTCTGTCCATTCTAATTATCTATGTCCTGTTTCAGTCAATTACTATCATCCTGATCCTCTGTCCATTCTAATTATCTATGTCCTGTTTCAGTCAATTACTATAATCCTGTTCCTCTGTCCATTCTAATTATCTATGTCCTGTTTCAGTCAATTACTATCATCCTGATCCTCTGTCCATTCTACTTATCTATGTCCTGTTTCAGTCAATTACTATCATCCTGATCCTCTGTCCATTCTAATTATCTATGTCCTGTTTCAGTCAATTACTGTCATCCTGATCCTCTGTCCATTCTAATTATCTATGTCCTGTTTCAGTCAATTACAATCATTCTGATCCTCTGAACATTCTAATTATCTATGTCCTGTTTCAGTCAATTACTATCATCCTGATCCTCTGTCCATTCTAATTATCTATGTCCTGTTTCAGTCAATTACTATCATCCTGTTCCTCTGTCCATTCTAATTATCTATGTCCTGTTTCAGTCAATTACTATCATCCTGATCCTCTGAACATTCTAATTATCTATGTCCTGTTTCAGTCAATTACTATCATCCTGATCCTCTGTCCATTCTAATTATCTATGTGCTGTTTCAGTCAATTACTGTCATCCTGATCCTCTGTCCATTCTAATTATCTATGTCCTGTTTCAGTCAATACAATCATCGTGATCCTCTGAACATTCTAATTATCTATGTCCTGTTTCAGTCAATTACTATCATCCTGATCCTCTGTCCATTCTAATTATCTGTGTCCTGTTTCAGTCAATTACTGTCATCCTGATCCTCTGTCCATTCTAATTATCTATGTCCTGTTTCAGTCAATTACAATCATTCTGATCCTCTGAACATTCTAATTATCTATGTCCTGTTTCAGTCAATTACTATCATCCTGATCCTCTGTCCATTCTAATTATCTATGTCCTGTTTCAGTCAATTACTATCATCCTGATCCTCTGTCTAATCTAATTATCTCTGTCCTGTTTCAGTCAATTACTAACATCCTGATCCTCTGAACATTCTAATTATCTATGTCCTGTTTCAGTCAATTACTGTCATCCTGATCCTCTGTCCATTCTAATTATCTATGTCCTGTTTCAGTCAATTACAATCATCCTGATCCTCTGTCCATTCTAATTATCTATGTCCTGTTTCAGTCAATTACTATCATCCTGATCCTCTGTGCATTCTAATTATCTATGTCCTTTTTCAGTCAATTACTATCATCCTGTTCCTCTGTCCATTCTAATTATCTATGTCCTGTTTCAGTCAATTACTATCATCCTGATCCTCTGAACATTCTAATTATCTATGTCCTGTTTCAGTCAATTACTATCATCCTGATCCTCTGTCCTTTCTAATTATATATGTCCTGTTTCAGTCAATTACTATCATCCTGATCCTCTGTCCATTCTAATTATCTATGTCCTGTTTCAGTCAATTACTATCATCCTGATCCTCTGTCTATTCTAATTATCTATGTCCTGTTTCAGTCAATTACTATCATCCTGATCCTCTGTCCATCCTAATTATCTATGTCCTGTTTCAGTAAATTACTATCATCCTGATCCTCTGTCTATTCTAATTATCTATGTCCTGTTTCAGTCAATTACTATCATCCTGATCCTCTGTCCATTCTAATTATCTATGTCCTGTTTCAGTCAATTACTATAATCCTGTTCCTCTGTCCATTCTAATTATCTATGTCCTGTTTCAGTCAATTACTATCATCCTGATCCTCTGTCCATTCTACTTATCTATGTCCTGTTTCAGTCAATTACTATCATCCTGATCCTCTGTCCATTCTAATTATCTATGTCCTGTTTCAGTCAATTACTGTCATCCTGATCCTCTGTCCATTCTAATTATCTATGTCCTGTTTCAGTCAATTACAATCATTCTGATCCTCTGAACATTCTAATTATCTATGTCCTGTTTCAGTCAATTACTATCATCCTGATCCTCTGTCCATTCTAATTATCTATGTCCTGTTTCAGTCAATTACTATCATCCTGTTCCTCTTTCCATTCTAATTATCTATGTCCTGTTTCAGTCAATTACTATCATCCTGATCCTCTGAACATTCTAATTATCTATGTCCTGTTTCAGTCAATTACTATCATCCTGATCCTCTGTCCATTCTAATTATCTATGTGCTGTTTCAGTCAATTACTGTCATCCTGATCCTCTGTCCATTCTAATTATCTATGTCCTGTTTCAGTCAATACAATCATCGTGATCCTCTGAACATTCTAATTATCTATGTCCTGTTTCAGTCAATTACTATCATCCTGATCCTCTGTCTAATCTAATTATCTCTGTCCTGTTTCAGTCAATTACTGTCATCCTGATCCTCTGTCCATTCTAATTATCTATGTCCTGTTTCAGTCAATTACAATCATTCTGATCCTCTGAACATTCTAATTATCTATGTCCTGTTTCAGTCAATTACTATCATCCTGATCCTCTGTCCATTCTAATTATCTATGTCCTGTTTCAGTCAATTACTATCATCCTGTTCCTCTGTCCATTCTAATTATCTATGTCCTGTTTCAGTCAATTACTATCATCCTGATCCTCTGAACATTCTAATTATCTATGTCCTGTTTCAGTCAATTACTATCATCCTGATCCTCTGTCCATTCTAATTATCTATGTGCTGTTTCAGTCAATTACTGTCATCCTGATCCTCTGTCCATTCTAATTATCTATGTCCTGTTTCAGTCAATACAATCATCGTGATCCTCTGAACATTCTAATTATCTATGTCCTGTTTCAGTCAATTACTATCATCCTGATCCTCTGTCTAATCTAATTATCTCTGTCCTGTTTCAGTCAATTACTGTCATCCTGATCCTCTGTCCATTCTAATTATCTATGTCCTGCTTCAGTCAATTACAATCATCCTGATCCTCTGAACATTATAATAATCTATGTCCTGTTTCAGTCAATTACTATCATCCTGATCCTCTGTCCATTCTAATTATCTATGTCCTGTTTCAGTCAATTACAATCATCCTGATCCTCTGTCCATTCTAATTATCTATGTCCTGTTTCAGTCAATTACAATCATCCTGATCCTCTGAACATTCTAATTATCTATGTCCTGTTTCAGTCAATTACTATCATCCTGATCCTCTGTCCATTCTAATTATCTATGTCCTGTTTCAGTCAATTACTATCATCCTGATCCTCTGTCCATTCTAATTATCTATGTCCTGCTTCAGTCAATTGCTATCATCCTGATCCTCTGAACATTCTAATAATCTATGTCCTGTTTCAGTCAATTACTATCATCCTGATCCTCTGTCTATTCTAATTAACTATGTCCTGTTTCAGTCAATTACTATCATCCTGATCCTCTGTCTATTCTAATTATCTATGTCCTGTTTCAGTCAATTACTATCATCCTGATCCTCTGTCCATTCTAATTATCTATGTCCTGTTTCAGTCAATTACTATCATCCTGATCCTCTGTCTATTCTAATTATCTATGTCCTATTTCAGTCAATTACTATCATCCTGATCCTCTGTCCATTCTAATTATCTATGTCCTGTTTCAGTCAATTACTATCATCCTGATCCTCTGTCCATTCTAATTATCTATGTCCTGTTTCAGTCAATTACTATCATCCTGATCCTCTGTCCATTCTAATTATCTATGTCCTGTTTCAGTCAATTACTATCATCCTGTTCCTCTGTCCATTCTAATTATCTATGTCCTGTTTCAGTCAATTACTATCATCCTGATCCTCTGTCCATTCTTCTTATCTATGTCCTGTTTCAGTCAATTACTATCATCCTGATCCTCTGTCCATTCTAATTATCTATGTCCTGTTTCAGTCAATTACTGTCATCCTGATCCTCTGTCCATTCTAATTATCTATGTCCTGTTTCAGTCAATTACAATCATTCTGATCCTCTGAACATTCTAATTATCTATGTCCTGTTTCAGTCAATTACTATCATCCTGATCATCTGTCCATTCTAATTATCTATGTCCTGTTTCAGTCAATTACTATCATCCTGATCCTCTGTCCATTCTAATTATCTATGTCCTGTTTCAGTCAATTACTATCATCCTGATCCTCTGTCCGTTCTAATTATATATGTCCTGCTTCAGTGAATTACTATCATCCTGATCCCCTGTCCATTCTATTTATCTGTGTCCTGTTTCAGTCAATTACTATCATCCTGATCCTCCGTCCATTCTAATTATCTATGTCCTGTTTCAGTCAATTACTATCATCCTGATCCTCTGTCCATTCTAATTATCTATGTCCTGTTTCAGTCAATTACTATCATCCTGATCCTCTGTCTAATCTAATTATCTATGTCCTGTTTCAGTCAATTACTATCATCCTGATCCTCTGTCCGTTCTAATTATATATGTCCTGCTTCAGTGAATTACTATCATCCTGATCCCCTGTCCATTCTAATTATCTGTGTCCTGTTTCAGTCAATTAGTATCATCCTGATCCTCCGTCCATTCTAATTATCTATGTCCTGTTTCAGTCAATTACTATCATCCTGATCCTCTGTTCATTCTAATTATCTATGTCCTGTTTCAGTCAATTACTATCATCCTGATCCTCTGTCCATTCTAATTATCTATGTCCTGTTTCAGTCAATTACTATCATCCTGATCCTCTGTCCATTCTAATTATCGATGTCCTGTTTCAGTCAATTACTATCATCCTGATTCTCTGTCCATTCTAATTATCTATGTCCTGTTTCAGTCAATTACTATCATCCTGATCCTCTGTCCATTCTAATTATCTATGTCCTGTTTCAGTCAATTACTATCATCCTGATCCTCCGTCCATTCTAATTATCTATGTCCTGTTTCAGTCAATTACTATCATCCTGATCCTCTGTCCATTCTAATTATCTATGTCCTGTTTCAGTCAATTGCTATCATCCTGATCCTCTGTCTATTCTAATTATGTATGTCCTGTTTCAGTCAATTACTATCATCCTGATTCTCTGTCCATTCTAATTATCTATGTCCTGTTTCAGTCAATTACTATCATCCTGATCCTCTGTCCATTCTAATTATCTATGTCCTCTTTCAGTCAATTACAATCATCGTGATCCTCTGAACATTCTAATTATCTATGTCCTGTTTCAGTCAATTACTATCATCCTGATCCTCTGTCCATTCTACTTATCTATGTCCTGTTTCAGTCAATTACTATCATCCTGATCCTCTGTCCATTCTAATTATCTATGTCCTGTTTCAGTCAATTACTGTCATCCTGATCCTCTGTCCATTCTAATTATCTATGTCCTGTTTCAGTCAATTACAATCATTCTGATCCTCTGAACATTCTAATTATCTATGTCCTGTTTCAGTCAATTACTATCATCCTGATCATCTGTCCATTCTAATTATCTATGTCCTGTTTCAGTCAATTACTATCATCCTGATCCTCTGTCCATTCTAATTATCTATGTCCTGTTTCAGTCAATTACTATCATCCTGATCCTCTGTCCGTTCTAATTATATATGTCCTGCTTCAGTGAATTACTATCATCCTGATCCCCTGTCCATTCTATTTATCTGTGTCCTGTTTCAGTCAATTACTATCATCCTGATCCTCCGTCCATTCTAATTATCTATGTCCTGTTTCAGTCAATTACTATCATCCTGATCCTCTGTCCATTCTAATTATCTATGTCCTGTTTCAGTCAATTACTATCATCCTGATCCTCTGTCTAATCTAATTATCTATGTCCTGTTTCAGTCAATTACTATCATCCTGATCCTCTGTCCGTTCTAATTATATATGTCCTGCTTCAGTGAATTACTATCATCCTGATCCCCTGTCCATTCTAATTATCTGTGTCCTGTTTCAGTCAATTACTATCATCCTGATCCTCCGTCCATTCTAATTATCTATGTCCTGTTTCAGTCAATTACTATCATCCTGATCCTCTGTTCATTCTAATTATCTATGTCCTGTTTCAGTCAATTACTATCATCCTGATCCTCTGTCCATTCTAATTATCTATGTCCTGTTTCAGTCAATTACTATCATCCTGATCCTCTGTCCATTCTAATTATCGATGTCCTGTTTCAGTCAATTACTATCATCCTGATTCTCTGTCCATTCTAATTATCTATGTCCTGTTTCAGTCAATTACTATCATCCTGATCCTCTGTCCATTCTAATTATCTATGTCCTGTTTCAGTCAATTACTATCATCCTGATCCTCCGTCCATTCTAATTATCTATGTCCTGTTTCAGTCAATTACTATCATCCTGATCCTCTGTCCATTCTAATTATCTATGTCCTGTTTCAGTCAATTGCTATCATCCTGATCCTCTGTCTATTCTAATTATGTATGTCCTGTTTCAGTCAATTACTATCATCCTGATTCTCTGTCCATTCTAATTATCTATGTCCTGTTTCAGTCAATTACTATCATCCTGATCCTCTGTCCATTCTAATTATCTATGTCCTCTTTCAGTCAATTACAATCATCGTGATCCTCTGAACATTCTAATTATCTATGTCCTGTTTCAGTCAATTACTATCATCCTGATCCTCTGTCTAATCTAATTATCTCTGTCCTGTTTCAGTCAATTACTGTCATCCTGATCCTCTGACCATTCTAATTATCTATGTCCTGCTTCAGTCAATTACAATCATCCTGATCCTCTGAACATTCTAATTATCTATGTCCTGTTTCAGTCAATTACTGTCATCCTGATCCTCTGTCCATTCTAATTATATATGTCCTGTTTCAGTCAATTACAATCATCCTGATCCTCTGAACATTATAATAATCTATGTCCTGTTTCAGTCAATTACTATCATCCTGATCCTCTGTCCATTCTAATTATCTATGTCCTGTTTCAGTCAATTACAATCATCCTGATCCTCTGTCCATTCTAATTATCTATGTCCTGTTTCAGTCAATTACAATCATCCTGATCCTCTGAACATTCTAATTATCTATGTCCTGTTTCAGTCAATTACTATCATCCTGATCCTCTGTCCATTCTAATTATCTATGTCCTGTTTCAGTCAATTACTATCATCCTGATCCTCTGTCCATTCTAATTATCTATGTCCTGCTTCAGTCAATTGCTATCATCCTGATCCTCTGAACATTCTAATAATCTATGTCCTGTTTCAGTCAATTACTATCATCCTGATCCTCTGTCTATTCTAATTAACTATGTCCTGTTTCAGTCAATTACTATCATCCTGATCCTCTGTCTATTCTAATTATCTATGTCCTGTTTCAGTCAATTACTATCATCCTGATCCTCTGTCCATTCTAATTATCTATGTCCTGTTTCAGTCAATTACTATCATCCTGATCATCTGTCTATTCTAATTATCTATGTCCTATTTCAGTCAATTACTATCATCCTGATCCTCTGTCCATTCTAATTATCTATGTCCTGTTTCAGTCAATTACTATCATCCTGATCCTCTGTCCATTCTAATTATCTATGTCCTGTTTCAGTCAATTACTATCATCCTGATCCTCTGTCCATTCTGATTATCTATGTCCTGTTTCAGTCAATTACTATCATCCTGTTCCTCTGTCCATTCTAATTATCTATGTCCTGTTTCAGTCAATTACTATCATCCTGATCCTCTGTCCATTCTACTTATCTATGTCCTGTTTCAGTCAATTACTATCATCCTGATCCTCTGTCCATTCTAATTATCTATGTCCTGTTTCAGTCAATTACTGTCATCCTGATCCTCTGTCCATTCTAATTATCTATGTCCTGTTTCAGTCAATTACAATCATTCTGATCCTCTGAACATTCTAATTATCTATGTCCTGTTTCAGTCAATTACTATCATCCTGATCATCTGTCCATTCTAATTATCTATGTCCTGTTTCAGTCAATTACTATCATCCTGATCCTCTGTCCATTCTAATTATCTATGTCCTGTTTCAGTCAATTACTATCATCCTGATCCTCTGTCCGTTCTAATTATATATGTCCTGCTTCAGTGAATTACTATCATCCTGATCCCCTGTCCATTCTATTTATCTGTGTCCTGTTTCAGTCAATTACTATCATCCTGATCCTCCGTCCATTCTAATTATCTATGTCCTGTTTCAGTCAATTACTATCATCCTGATCCTCTGTCCATTCTAATTATCTATGTCCTGTTTCAGTCAATTACTATCATCCTGATCCTCTGTCTAATCTAATTATCTATGTCCTGTTTCAGTCAATTACTATCATCCTGATCCTCTGTCCGTTCTAATTATATATGTCCTGCTTCAGTGAATTACTATCATCCTGATCCCCTGTCCATTCTAATTATCTGTGTCCTGTTTCAGTCAATTACTATCATCCTGATCCTCCGTCCATTCTAATTATCTATGTCCTGTTTCAGTCAATTACTATCATCCTGATCCTCTGTTCATTCTAATTATCTATGTCCTGTTTCAGTCAATTACTATCATCCTGATCCTCTGTCCATTCTAATTATCTATGTCCTGTTTCAGTCAATTACTATCATCCTGATCCTCTGTCCATTCTAATTATCGATGTCCTGTTTCAGTCAATTACTATCATCCTGATTCTCTGTCCATTCTAATTATCTATGTCCTGTTTCAGTCAATTACTATCATCCTGACCCTCTGTCCATTCTAATTATCTATGTCCTGTTTCAGTCAATTACTATCATCCTGATCCTCCGTCCATTCTAATTATCTATGTCCTGTTTCAGTCAATTACTATCATCCTGATCCTCTGTCCATTCTAATTATCTATGTCCTGTTTCAGTCAATTGCTATCATCCTGATCCTCTGTCTATTCTAATTATGTATGTCCTGTTTCAGTCAATTACTATCATCCTGATTCTCTGTCCATTCTAATTATCTATGTCCTGTTTCAGTCAATTACTATCATCCTGATCCTCTGTCCATTCTAATTATCTATGTCCTGTTTCAGTCAATTACTACCATCGTGTTCCTCTGTCTATTCTAATTATCTATGTCATGTTTCAGTCAATTACTATTATCCTGATCCTCTGTCCATTCTAATTATATATGTCCTGTTTCAGTCAATTACTACCATCCTGATCCTCTGTCCATTCTAATTATCTATGTCCTGTTTCAGTCAATTACTACCATCCTGATCCTCTGTCCATTCTAATTATCTATGTCGTGTTTCAGTCAATTACTACCATCCTGATCCTCTGTCCATTCTAATTATCGATGTCCTGTTTCAGTCAATTACTATCATCCTGATCCTCCGTCCATTCTAATTATCTATGTCCTGTTTCAGTCAATTACTATCATCCTGATCCTCTGTCCATTCTAATTATCTATGTCCTGTTTCAGTCAATTACTACCATCGTGTTCCTCTGTCTATTCTAATTATCTATGTCATGTTTCAGTCAATTACTATTATCCTGATCCTCTGTCCATTCTAATTATATATGTCCTGTTTCAGTCAATTACTACCATCCTGATCCTCTGTCCATTCTAATTATCTATGTCCTGTTTCAGTCAATTACTACCATCCTGATCCTCTGTCCATTCTAATTATCTATGTCGTGTTTCAGTCAATTACTACCATCCTGATCCTCTGTCCATTCTAATTATCGATGTCCTGTTTCAGTCAATTACTATCATCCTGATCCTCCGTCGATTCTAATTATCTATGTCCTGTTTCAGTCAATTACTATCATCCTGATCCTCTGTCCATTCTAATTATCTATCTCCTGTTTCAGTCAATTGCTATCATCCTGATCCTCTGTCTATTCTAATTATGTATGTCCTGTTTCAGTCAATTACTATCATCCTGATTCTCTGTCCATTCTAATAATCTATGTCCTGTTTCAGTCAATTACTACCATCCTGATCCTCTGTCCATTCTAATTATCTATGTCGTGTTTCAGTCAATTACTATCATCCTGATCCTCTGTCTATTCTAATTATCTATGTCCTGTTTCAGTCAATTACTATCATCCTGATCCTCTGTCCATTCTAATTATTTATGTCCTGTTTCAGTCAATTACTACCATCCTGATCCTCTGTCCATTCTAATTATCTATGCCGTGTTTCAGTCAATTACTATCATCCTGATCCTCCGTCCATTCTAATTATCTATGTCCTGTTTCAGTCAATTACTATCATCCTGATCCTCTCTCCATTCTAATTATCTATGTCCTGTTTCAGTCAATTACTATCATCCTGATCCTCTGTCCATTCTAATTATCTATGTCCTGTTTCAGTCAATTACTATCATCCTGATCCTCTGTCTATTCTAATTATCTATGTCCTGTTTCAGTCAATTACTATCATCCTGATCCTCTGTCTATTCTAATTATCTATGTCCTGTTTCAGTCAATTACTATCATCCTGATCCTCTGTCCATTCTAATTATCTATGTCCTTTTTCAGTCAATTACTATCAACCTGATCCTCTGACCATTCTAATTATCTATGTCCTGTTTCAGTCAATTACTGTCATCCTGATCCTCTGTCCATTCTAATTATCTATGTCCTGTTTCAGTCAATTACTATCATCCTGATCCTCTGTCCATTCTAATTATCTATGTCCTGTTTCAGTCAATTACTATCATCCTGATCCTCTGTCCATTCTAATTATCTATGTCCTGTTTCAGTCAATTACTATCATCCTGATCCTCCGTCCATTCTAATTATCTATGTCCTGTTTCAGTCAATTACTATCATCCTGATCCTCTGTCCATTCTAATTATCTATCTCCTGTTTCAGTCAATTGCTATCATCCTGATCCTCTGTCTATTCTAATTATGTATGTCCTGTTTCAGTCAATTACTATCATCCTGATTCTCTGTCCATTCTAATAATCTATGTCCTGTTTCAGTCAATTACTACCATCCTGATCCTCTGTCCATTCTAATTATCTATGTCGTGTTTCAGTCAATTACTATCATCCTGATCCTCTGTCTATTCTAATTATCTATGTCCTGTTTCAGTCAATTACTATCATCCTGATCCTCTGTCCATTCTAATTATTTATGTCCTGTTTCAGTCAATTACTACCATCCTGATCCTCTGTCCATTCTAATTATCTATGCCGTGTTTCAGTCAATTACTATCATCCTGATCCTCCGTCCATTCTAATTATCTATGTCCTGTTTCAGTCAATTACTATCATCCTGATCCTCTCTCCATTCTAATTATCTATGTCCTGTTTCAGTCAATTACTATCATCCTGATCCTCTGTCCATTCTAATTATCTATGTCCTGTTTCAGTCAATTACTATCATCCTGATCCTCTGTCTATTCTAATTATCTATGTCCTGTTTCAGTCAATTACTATCATCCTGATCCTCTGTCTATTCTAATTATCTATGTCCTGTTTCAGTCAATTACTATCATCCTGATCCTCTGTCCATTCTAATTATCTATGTCCTTTTTCAGTCAATTACTATCAACCTGATCCTCTGACCATTCTAATTATCTATGTCCTGTTTCAGTCAATTACTGTCATCCTGATCCTCTGTCCATTCTAATTATCTATGTCCTGTTTCAGTCAATTACTATCATCCTGATCCTCTGTCCATTCTAATTATCTATGTCCTGTTTCAGTCAATTACTATCATCCTGATCCTCTGTCCATTCTAATTATCTATGTCCTGTTTCAGTCAATTACTATCATCCTGATCCTCCGTCCATTCTAATTATCTATGTCCTGTTTCAGTAAATTACTATCATCCTGATCCTCTGTCCATTCTAATTATCTATGTCCTTTTTCAGTCAATTACTATCAACCTGATCCTCTGACAATTCTAATTATCTATGTCCTGTTTCAGTCAATTACTATCATCCTGATCCTCTATCCATTCCAATTATCTATGTCCTTTTTCAGTCAATTACTAACATCCTGATCCTCTGTCCTTTCTAATTATATATGTCCTGTTTCAGTCAATTACTATCATCCTGATCCTCTGTCCATTCTAATTATCTATGTCCTGTTTCAGTCAATTACTATCATCCTGATCCTCTGTCTATTCTAATTATCTATGTCCTGTTTCAGTCAATTACTATCATCCTTATCCTCTGTCCATTCTAATTATCTATGTACTGTTTCAGTAAATTACTATCATCCTGATCCTCTGTCTATTCTAATTATCTATGTCCTGTTTCAGTCAATTACTATCATCCTGATCCTCTGTCTATTCTAATTATCTATGTCCTGTTTCAGTCAATTACTATCATCCTGATCCTCTGTCCATTCTAATTATCTATGTCCTGTTTCAGTCAATTACTGTCATCCTGATCCTCTGTCCATTCTAATTATCTATGTCCTGTTTCAGTCAATTACAATCATCCTGATCCTCTGAACATTCTAATTATCTATGTCCTGTTTCAGTCAATAACTATCATCCTGATCCTCTGTCCATTCTAATTATCTATGTCCTGTTTCAGTCAATTACTATCATCCTGATCCTCTGTCTAATCTAATTATCTATGTCCTGTTTCAGTCAATTACTGTCATCCTGATCCTCTGTCCATTCTAATTATCTATGTCCTGCTTCAGTCAATTACAATCATCCTGATCCTCTGAACATTCTAATTATCTATGTCCACTTTCAGTCAATTACTGTCATCCTGATCCTCTGTCCATTCTAATTATCTATGTCCTGTTTCAGTCAATTACAATCATCCTGATCCTCTGAACATTCTAATAATCTATGTCCTGTTTCAGTCAATTACTATCATCCTGATCCTCTGTCCATTCTAATTATCTATGTCCGGTTTCAGTCAATTACAATCATCCTGATCCTCTGTCCATTCTAATTATCTATGTACTGTTTCAGTCAATTACAATCATCCTGATCCTCTGAACATTCTAATAGTCTATGTCCTGTTTCAGTCAATTACTGTCATCCTGATCCTCTGTCCATTCTAATTATCTATGTCCTGTTTCAGTCAATTACAATCATCCTGATCCTCTGAACATTCTAATTATCTATGTCCTGTTTCAGTCAATTACTATCATCCTGATCACTGTCCATTCTAATTATCTATGTCCTGTTTCAGTCAATTGCTATCATCCTGATCCTCTGAACATTCTAATAATCTATGTCCTGTTTCAGTCAATTACTATCATCCTGATCCTCTGTCTATTCTAATTATCTATGTCCTGTTTCAGTCAATTACTATCATCCTGATCCTCTGTCCATTCTAATTATCTATGTCCTGTTTCAGTCAATTACTATCATCCTGATCCTCTGTCCATTCTAATTATCTATGTCCTGTTTCAGTCAATTACTATCATCCTGATCCTCTGAACATTCTAATAATCTATGTCCTGTTTCAGTCAATTACTATCATCCTGATCCTCTCTCCTTTCTAATTATCTATGTCCTGTTTCAGTCAATTACTATCATCCTGATCCTCTGTCCATTCTAATTATCTATGTCCTGTTTCAGTCAATTACTATCATCCTGATCCTCTGTCCATTCTAATTATCTATGTCCTGTTTCAGTCAATTACTATCATCCTGATCCTCTGTCTATTCAAATTATCTATGTCCTGTTTCTGTCAATTACTATCATCCTGATCCTCTGTCCATTCTAATTATCTATGTCCTGTTTCGGTCAATTACTATCATCCTGATCCTCTGTCCATTCTAATTATCTATGTCCTGTTTCAGTCAATTACTATCATCCTGATCCTCTGAACATTCTAATTATCTATGTCCTGTTTCAGTCAATTACTATCTTCCTGATCCTCTGTCCGTTCTAATTATCTATGTCCTGTTTCAGTCAATTACTATCATCCTGATCCTCTGTCCATTCTAATTATCTATGTCCTGCTTCAGTGAATTACTATCATCCTGATCCCCTGTCCATTCTAATTATCTATGTCCTGTTTCAGTCAATTACTATCATCCTGATCCTCTGTCCATTCTAATTATCGATGTCCTGTTTCAGTCAATTACTATCATCCTGATTCTCTGTCCATTCTAATTATCTATGTCCTGTTTCAGTCAATTACTATCATCCTGATCCTCTGTCCATTCTAATTATCTATGTCCTGTTTCAGTCAATTACTATCATCCTGATCCTCCGTCCATTCTAATTATCTATGTCCTGTTTCAGTCAATTACTATCATCCTGATCCTCTGTCCATTCTAATTATCTATGTCCTGTTTCAGTCAATTACTATCATCCTGATCGTCTGTCCATTCTAATTATCTATTTCCTGTTTCAGTCAATTACTATCATCCTGATCCTCTGTCCATTCTAATTATCTATGTCCTGTTTCAGTCAATTACAATCATCCTGATCCTCTGAACATTCTAATAATCTATGTCCTGTTTCAGTCAATTACTATCATCCTGATCCTCTGTCCATTCTAATTATCTATGTCCTGTTTCAGTCAATTACAATCATCCTGATCCTCTGTCCATTCTAATTATCTATGTCCTGTTTCAGTCAATTACAATCATCCTGATCCTCTGAACATTCTAATAATCTATGTCCTGTTTCAGTCAATTACTGTCATACTGATCCTCTGTCCATTCTAATTATCTATGTCCTGTTTCAGTCAATTACAATCATCCTGATCCTCTGAACATTCTAATTATCTATGTCCTGTTTCAGTCAATTACTATCATCCTGATCCTCTGTCCATTCTAATTATCTATGTCCTGTTTCAGTCAATTACTATCATCCTGATCCTCTGTCCATTCTAATTATCTATGTCCTGTTTCAGTCAATTGCTATCATCCTGATCCTCTGAACATTCTAATAATCTATGTCCTGTTTCAGTCAATTACTATCATCCTGATCCTCTGTCTATTCTAATTATCTATGTCCTGTTTCAGTCAATTACTATCATCCTGATCCTCTGAACATTCTAATTATCTATGTCCTGTTTCAGTCAATTACTGTCATCCTGATCCTCTGTCCATTCTAATTATCTATGTCCTGTTTCAGTCAATTACAATCATCCTGATCCTCTGAACATTCTAATAATCTATGTCCTGTTTCAGTCAATTACTATCATCCTGATCCTCTGTCCATTCTAATTATCTATGTCCTGTTTCAGTCAATTACAATCATCCTGATCCTCTGTCCATTCTAATTATCTATGTCCTGTTTCAGTCAATTACAATCATCCTGATCCTCTGAACATTCTAATAATCTATGTCCTGTTTCAGTCAATTACTGTCATCCTGATCCTCTGTCCATTCTAATTATCTATGTCCTGTTTCAGTCAATTACAATCATCCTGATCCTCTGAACATTCTAATTATCTATGTCCTGTTTCAGTCAATTACTATCATCCTGATCCTCTGTCCATTCTAATTATCTATGTCCTGTTTCAGTCAATTACTATCATCCTGATCCTCTGTCCATTCTAATTATCTATGTCCTGTTTCAGTCAATTGCTATCATCCTGATCCTCTGAACATTCTAATAATCTATGTCCTATTTCAGTCAATTAATATCATCCTGATCCTCTGTCTATTCTAATTATCTATGCCTGTTTCAGTCAATTACTATCATCCTGATCCTCTGTCCATTCTAATTATCTATGTCCTGTTTCAGTCAATTACTATCATCCTGATCCTCTGTCCATTCTAATTATCTATGTCCTGTTTCAGTCAATTACTATCATCCTGATCCTCTGAACATTCTAATAATCTATGTCCTGTTTCAGTCAATTACTATCATCCTGATCCTCTCTCCTTTCTAATTATCTATGTCCTGTTTCAGTCAATTACTATCATCCTGATCCTCTGTCCATTCTAATTATCTATGTCCTGTTTCAGTCAATTACTATCATCCTGATCTTCTGTCCATTCTAATTATCTATGTCCTGTTTCAGTCAATTACTATCATCCTGATCCTCTGTCCATTCTAATTATCTATGTCCTGTTTCAGTCAATTACTATCATCCTGATCCTCTGTCAATTCTAATTATCTATGTCCTGTTTCAGTCAATTACTATCATCCTGATCCTCTGAACATTCTAATTATCTATGTCCTGTTTCAGTCAATTACTATCATCCTGATCCTCTGTCCATTCAAATTATCTATGTCCTGTTTCAGTCAATTACTATCATCCTGATCCTCTGTCCATTCTAATTATCTATGTCCTGCTTCAGTGAATTACTATCATCCTGATCCCCTGTCCATTCTAATTATCTATGTCCTGTTTCAGTCAATTACTATCATCCTGATCCTCCGTGCATTCTAATTATCTATGTCCCGTTTCAGTCAATTACTATCATCCTGATCCTCTGTCCATTCTAATTATCTATGTCCTGTTTCAGTCAATTACCATCATCCTGATCCTCTGTCTATTCTAATTATCTATGTCCTGTTTCAGTCAATTACTATCATCCTGATTCTCTGTCCATTTTAATTATCTATGTCCTGTTTCAGTCAATTACTATCATCCTGATCCTCTGTCCATTCTAATTATCTATGTCCTGTTTCAGTCAATTACTATCATCCTGATCCTCCGTCCATTCTAATTATCTATGTCCTGTTTCAGTCAATTACTATCATCCTGATCCTCTGTCCATTCTAATTATCGATGTTCTGTTTCAGTCAATTACTATCATCCTGATTCTCTGTCCATTCTAATTATCTATGTCCTGTTTCAGTCAATTACTATCATCCTGATCCTCTGTCCATTCTAATTATCTATGTCCTGTTTCAGTCAATTACTATCATCCTGATCCTCCGTCCATTCTAATTATCTATGTCCTGTTTCAGTCAATTACTATCATCCTGATCCTCTGTCCATTCTAATTATCTATGTCCTGTTTCAGTCAATTGCTATCATCCTGATCCGCTGTCTATTCTAATTATGTATGTCCTGTTTCAGTCAATTAATATCATCCTGATTCTCTGTCCATTCTAATTATCTATGTCCTGTTTCATTCAATTACTATCATCCTGATCCTCTGTCCATTCTAATTATCTATGTCCTGTTTCAGTCAATTACTACCATCCTGATCCTCTGTCCATTCTAATTATCTATGTCGTGTTTCAGTCAATTACTATCATCCTGATCCTCTGTCTATTCTAATTGTCTATGTCCTGTTTCAGTCAATTACTATTATCCTGATCCTCTGTCCATTCTATTTATATATGTCCTGTTTCAGTCAATTACTACCATCGTGTTCCTCTGTCTATTCTAATTATCTATGTCCTGTTTCAGTCAATTACTATCATCCTGATCCTCTGTCTATTCTAATTATCTATGTTCTGTTTCAGTCAATTACTATCATCCTGATCCTCTGTCTATTCTAATTATGTATGTCCTGTTTCAGTCAATTACTATCATCCTGATTCTCTGTCCATTCTAATTATCTATGTCCTGTTTCAGTCAATTACTATCATCCTGATCCTCTGTCCATTCTAATTATCTATGTCCTGTTTCAGTCAATTACTACCATCCTGATCCTCTGTCCATTCTAATTATCTATGTCCTGTTTCAGTTAATTACTATCATCCTGATTCTCTGTCCATTCTAATTATCTATGTCCTGTTTCAGTCAATTACTATCATCCTGATCCTCTGTCCATTCTAATTATCTATGTCCTGTTTCAGTCAATTACTATCATCCTGATCCTCTGTCCATTCTAATTATCTATGTCCTGTTTCAGTAAATTACTATCATCCTGATCCTCTGTCCATTCTAATTATCAATGTCCTGTTTCAGTCAATTACTATCATCCTGATCCTCTGTCCATTCTAATTATCTATGTCCTGTTTCAGTCAATTACTACCATCCTGATCCTCTGTCCATTCTAATTATCTATGTCGTGTTTCAGTCAATTACTATCATCCTGATCCTCTGTCTATTCTAATTGTCTATGTCCTGTTTCAGTCAATTACTATTATCCTGATCCTCTGTCCATTCTAATTATATATGTCCTGTTTCAGTCAATTACTACCATCGTGTTCCTCTGTCTATTCTAATTATCTATGTCCTGTTTCAGTCAATTACTATCATCCTGATCCTCTGTCTATTCTAATTATCTATGTCCTGTTTCAGTCAATTACTATCATCCTGATCCTCTGTCTATTCTAATTATGTATGTCCTGTTTCAGTCAATTACTATCATCCTGATTCTCTGTCCATTCTAATTATCTATGTCCTGTTTCAGTCAATTACTATCATCCTGATCCTCTGTCCATTCTAATTATCTATGTCCTGTTTCAGTCAATTACTACCATCCTGATCCTCTGTCCATTCTAATTATCTATGTCCTGTTTCAGTCAATTACTATCATCCTGATTCTCTGTCCATTCTAATTATCTATGTCCTGTTTCAGTCAATTACTATCATCCTGATCCTCTGTCCATTCTAATTATCTATGTCCTGTTTCAGTCAATTACTATCATCCTGATCCTCTGTCCATTCTAATTATCTATGTCCTGTTTCAGTAAATTACTATCATCCTGATCCTCTGACCATTCTAATTATCAATGTCCTGTTTCAGTCAATCACTATCATCCTGATCCTCTGTCCATTCTAATTATCTATGTCCTTTTTCAGTCAATTACTATCATCCTGATCCTCTGTCCATTCTAATTATCAATTTCCTGTTTCAGTCAATTACGATCATCCTGATCCTCTGTCCATTCTAATTATCTATGTCCTGTTTCAGTCAATTACTATCATCCTGATCCTCTGTCTATTCTAATTATCTATGTCCTGTTTCAGTCAATTACGATCATCCTGATCCTCTGTCCATTCTAATTATCTATGTCCTGTTTCAGTCAATTACTATCATCCTGATCCTCTGTCCATTCTAATTATCTATGTCCTGTTTCAGTCAATTACTATCATCCTGTTCCTCTGTCTATTCTAATTATCTATGTCCTGTTTCAGTCAATTACTATCATCCTGATCCTTTGTCTATTCTAATTATCTATGTCCTGTTTCAGTCAATTACTATCATCCTGATCCTCTGTCCATTCTAATTATTAATGTCCTGTTTCAGTCAATTACTATCATCCTGATCCTCTGTCCATTCTAATTATCTATGTCATGTTTCAGTCAATTACTATCATCCTGATCCTCTGTCCATTCTAATTATCAATGTCCTGTTTCAGTCAATTACTATCATCCTGATCCTCTGTCTATTCTAATAATCTATGTCCTGTTTCAGTCAATTACTATCATCCTGATCCTCTGTCCATTCTAATTATCTATGTCCTGTTTCAGTCAATTACTATCAGCCTGATCCTCTGTCTATTCTAATTATCTATGTCCTGTTTCAGTCAATTACTATCATCCTGATCCCCTGTCCATTCTAATTATCTATGTCCTGTTTCAGTCAATTACTATCATCCTGATCCTCTGTCTATTCTACTTATCAATGTCCTGTTTCAGTCAATTACTATCATTCTGATCCTCTGTCCATTCTAATTATCTATGTCATGTTTTAGTCAATTACTATCATCCTGATCCTCTGTCCATTCTAATTATCAATGTCCTGTTTCAGTCAATTACGATCATCCTGATCCTCTGTCTATTCTAATTATCTATGTCCTGTTTCAGTCAATTACTATCATCCTGATCCTCTGTCCATTCTAATTATCTATGTCCTGTTTCAGTCAATTACTATCAACCTGATCCTCTGTCAATTCTAATTATCTATGTCCTGTTTCAGTCAATTACTATCATCCTGATCCTCTGTCCATTCTAATTATCTATGTCCTGTTTCAGTCAATTACTATCATCCTGATCCTCTGTCTATTCTAAATATCTATGTCCTGTTTCAGTCAATTACGATCATCCTGATCCTCTGTCCATTCTAATTATCTATGTCTTGTTTCAGTCAATTACTCTCATCCTGATCCTCTGTCCATTCTAATTATCTATGTCCTGTTTCAGTCAATTACTATCATCCTGATCCTCTGTCCATTCTAATTATTAATGTCCTGTTTCAGTCAATTACTATCATCCTGATCCTCTGTCCATTCTAATTATCTATGTCATGTTTCAGTCAATTACTATCATCCTGATCCTCTGTCCATTCTAATTATCAATGTCCTGTTTCAGTCAATTACTATCATCCTGATCCTCTGTCCATTCTAATTATCTGTGTCCTGTTTCAGTCAATTACTATCAGCCTGATCCTCTGTCTATTCTAATTATCTATGTCCTGTTTCAGTCAATTACTATCATCCTGATCCTCTGCCCATTCTAATTATCTATGTCCTGTTTCAGTCAATTACTATCATCCTGATCCTCTGTCTATTCTAATTATGTATGTCCTGTTTCAATCAATTACTATCATCCTGATCCTCTGTCCATTGTAATTATCTATGTCATGTTTTAGTCAATTACTATCAGCCTGATCCTCTGTCCATTCTAATTATCAATGTCCTGTTTCAGTCAATCACTATCATCCTGATCCTCTGTCAATTCTAATTATCTATGTCCTGTTTCAGTCAATTACTATCATCCTGATCCTCTGTCCATTCTAATTATCTATGTCCTGTTTCAGTCAATTACTATCATCCTGATCCTCTGTCTATTCTAATTATCTATGTCCTGTTTTTAGTCAATTACGATCATCCTGATCCTCTGTCCATTCTAATTATCTATGTCTTGTTTCAGTCAATTACTATCATCCTGATCCTCTGTCCATTCTAATTATCTATGTCCTGTTTCAGTCAATTACTATCATCCTGATCCTCTGTCCATTCTAATTATTAATGTCCTGTTTCAGTCAATTACTATCATCCTGATCCTCTGTCCATTCTAATTATCTATGTCATGTTTCAGTCAATTACTATCATCCTGATCCTCTGTCCATTCTAATTATCAATTTCCTGTTTCAGTCAATTACTATCATCCTGATCCTCTGTCTATTCTAATTATCTACGTCCTGTTTCAGTCAATTACTATCATCCTGATCCTCTGTCCATTCTAATTATCTGTGTCCTGTTTCAGTCAATTACTATCAGCCTGATCCTCTGTCTATTCTAATTATCTATGTCCTGTTTCAGTCAATTACTATCATCCTGATCCTCTGCCCATTCTAATTATCTATGTCCTGTTTCAGTCAATTACTATCATCCTGATCCTCTGTCTATTCTAATTATGTATGTCCTGTTTCAGTCAATTACTATCATCCTGATCCTCTGTCCATTGTAATTATCTATGTCATGTTTTAGTCAATTACTATCAGCCTGATCCTCTGTCCATTCTAATTATCAATGTCCTGTTTCAGTCAATCACTATCATCCTGATCCTCTGTCTATTCTAATTATCTATGTCCTGTTTCAGTCAATTACTATCCTCCTGATCCTCTGTCCATTCTAATTATCTATGTCCTGTTTCAGTCAATTACTATCAGCCTGATCCTCTGTCTATTCTTATTATGTATGTCCTGTTTCAGTCAATTACTATCATCCTGATCCTCTGTCCATTCTAATTATCTATGTCATGTTTTAGTCAATTACTATCATCCTGATCCTCTGTCCATTCTAATTATCAATGTCCTGTTTCAGTCAATCACTATCATCCTGATCCTCTGTCTATTCTAATTATCTATGTCCTGTTTCAGTCAATTACTATCCTCCTGATTCTCTGTCCATTCTAATTATCTATGTCCTGTTTCAGTCAATTACTATCATCAAGATCCTCTGTCTAATCTAATTATCAATGTCCTGTTTCATTCAATTACTATCATCCTGATCCTCTGTCCATTCTAATTATCTATGTCCTGTTTCAGTCAATTACTATCATCCTGATCCTCTGTCCACTCTAATTATCTATGTCCTGTTTCAGTCAATTACGATCATCCTGATCCTCTGTCCATTCTAATTATCTATGTCCTGCTTCAGTCAATTACTATCATCCTGATCCTCTGTCTATTCTAATTATCTATGTCCTGTTTCAGTCAATTGCTATCATCCTGATCCTCTGTCCATTCTAATTATCTATGTCCTGTTTCAGTCAATTACTATCCTCCTGATCCTCTGTCCATTCTAATTAACTATGTCCTGTTTCAGTCAATTACTATCAGCCTGATCCTCTGTCTATTCTAATTATCTATGTCCTGTTTCAGTCAATTACTATCATCCTGATCCTCTGTCTAATCTAATTATCAATGTCCTGTTTCAGTCAATTACTATCATCCTGATCCTCTGTCCATTCTAATTATCTATGTCCTGTTTCAGTCAATTACTATCATCCTGATCCTCTGTCCATTCTAATTATCTATGTCCTCTTTCAGTCAATTACGATCATCCTGATCCTCTGTCCATTCTAATTATCTATGTCCTGTTTCAGTCAATTACTATCATCCTGATCCTCTGAACATTCTAATTATCTATGTCCTGTTTCAGTCAATTACTATCATCCTGATCCTCTGTCCATTCTAATTATCTATGTCCTGTTTCAGTCAATTACTATCATCCTGATCCTCTTTCCATTCTAATTATCTATGTACTGTTTCGGTCAATTACTATCATCCTGATTCTCTGTCTATTCTAATTATCTATGTCCTGTTTCACTCAATTACTATCATCCTGATCCTCTGTCCATTCTAATTATCTATGTCCTGTTTCAGTCAATTACTATCATCCTGATCCTCTGTCCATTCTAATTATCTATGTCCTGTTTCAGTCAATTACTATCATCCTGATCCTCTGTCCATTCTAATTATCTATGTCCTGTTTCAGTCAATTACTATCATCCTGATCCTCTGAACATTCTAATTATCTATGTCCTGTTTCATTCAATTACTATCATCCTGATCCTCTGTCTATTCTAATTATCTATGTCCTGTTTCAGTCAATTACTATCATCCTGATCCTCTGTCCATTCTAATTATCTATGTCCTGTTTCAGTCAATTACTATCATCCTGTTCCTCTGTCTATTCTAATTATCTATGTCCTGTTTCAGTCAATTACTATCATCCTGATCCTTTGTCTATTCTAATTATCTATGTCCTGTTTCAGTCAATTACTATCATCCTGATCCTCTGTCCATTCTAATTATTAATGTCCTGTTTCAGTCAATTACTATCATCCTGATCCTCTGTCCATTCTAATTATCTATGTCATGTTTCAGTCAATTACTATCATCCTGATCCTCTGTCCATTCTAATTATCAATGTCCTGTTTCAGTCAATTACTATCATCCTGATCCTCTGTCTATTCTAATTATCTATGTCCTGTTTCAGTCAATTACTATCATCCTGATCCTCTGTCCATTCTAATTATCTGTGTCCTGTTTCAGTCAATTACTATCAGACTGATCCTCTGTCTATTCTAATTATCTATGTCCTGTTTCAGTCAATTACTATCATCCTGATCCTCTGAACATTCTAATTATATATGTCCTGTTTCAGTCAATTACTATCATCCTGATCCTCTGCCCATTCTAATTATCTATGTCCTGTTTCAGTCAATTACTATCATCCTGATCCTCTGTCTATTCTAATTATGTATGTCCTGTTTCAGTCAATTACTATCATCCTGATCCTCTGTCCATTCTAATTATCTATGTCATGTTTTAGTCAATTACTATCATCCTGATCCTCTGTCCATTCTAATTATCAATGTCCTGTTTCAGTCAATCACTATCATCCTGATCCTCTGTCTATTCTAATTATCTATGTCCTGTTTCAGTCAATTACTATCCTCCTGATCCTCAGTCCATTCTAATTATCTATGTCCTGTTTCAGTCAATTACTATCAGCCTGATCCTCTGTCTATTCTAATTATGTATGTCCTGTTTCAGTCAATTACTATCATCCTGATCCTCTGTCCATTCTAATTATCTATGTCCTGTTTCAGTCAATTACTATCATCCTGATCCTCTGTCCACTCTAATTATCTATGTCCTGTTTCAGTCAATTACGATCATCCTGATCCTCTGTCCATTCTAATTATCTATGTCCTGCTTCAGTCAATTACAATCATCCTGATCCTCTGTCTATTCTAATTATCTATGTCCTGTTTCAGTCAATTGCTATCATCCTGATCCTCTGTCCATTCTAATTATCTATGTCCTGTTTCAGTCAATTACTATCCTCCTGATCCTCTGTCCATTCTAATTAACTATGTCCTGTTTCAGTCAATTACTATCAGCCTGATCCTCTGTCTATTCTAATTATCTATGTCCTGTTTCAGTCAATTACTATCATCCTGATCCTCTGTCTAATCTAATTATCAATGTCCTGTTTCAGTCAATTACTATCATCCTGATCCTCTGTCCATTCTAATTATCTATGTCCTGTTTCAGTCAATTACTATCATCCTGATCCTCTGTCCATTCTAATTATCTATGTCCTCTTTCAGTCAATTACGATCATCCTGATCCTCTGTCCATTCTAATTATCTATGTCCTGTTTCAGTCAATTACTATCATCCTGATCCTCTGAACATTCTAATTATCTATGTCCTGTTTCAGTCAATTACTATCATCCTGATCCTCTGTCCATTCTAATTATCTATGTCCTGTTTCAGTCAATTACTATCATCCTGATCCTCTTTCCATTCTAATTATCTATGTACTGTTTCGGTCAATTACTATCATCCTGATTCTCTCTCTATTCTAATTATCTATGTCCTGTTTCACTCAATTACTATCATCCTGATCCTCTGTCCATTCTAATTATCTATGTCCTGTTTCAGTCAATTACTATCATCCTGATCCTCTGTCCATTCTAATTATCTATGTCCTGTTTCAGTCAATTACTATCATCCTGATCCTCTGTCCATTCTAATTATCTATGTCCTGTTTCAGTCAATTACTATCATCCTGATCCTCTGAACATTCTAATTATCTATGTCCTGTTTCATTCAATTACTATCATCCTGATCCTCTGTCTATTCTAATTAACTATGTCCTGTTTCAGTCAATTACTATCATCCTGATCCTCTGTCTATTCTAATTATCTATGTCCTGTTTCAGTCAATGACTATCACTCTGATCCTCTCTCTATTCTAATTATCTATGTCCTGTTTCATTCAATTACTATCAT
Source organism: Heterodontus francisci (assembly GCF_036365525.1). Taxonomy (NCBI): domain Eukaryota; kingdom Metazoa; phylum Chordata; class Chondrichthyes; order Heterodontiformes; family Heterodontidae; genus Heterodontus; species Heterodontus francisci. The sequence continues at coordinate 79,363 of NW_027142348.1, read as the reverse complement.
CCTGATCCTCTGAGCATTCTAATTATCTTTGTCCACTTTCAGTCAATTACTATCATCCTGATCCTCTGTCTATTCTAATTATCTATGTCCTGTTTCAGTCAATTACTATCATCCTGATCCTCTGTCCATTCTAATTATCTATGTCCTGTTTCAGTCAATTACTATCATCCTGATCCTCTGTCCATTCTAATTATCTATGTCCTGTTTCAGTCAATTACTATCATCCTGATCCTCTGTCCATTCTAATTATCTATGTCCTGTTTCAGTCAATTACTATCATCCTGATCCTCTGAACATTCTAATTATCTATGTCCTGTTTCAGTCAATTACTATCATCCTGATCCTCTGTCCATTCTAATTATCTGTGTCCTGTTTCAGTCAATTACTATCATCCTGATCCTCTGTCTAATCTAATTATCTATGTCCTGTTTCAGTCAATTACTATCATCCTGATCCTCTGTCCATTCTAATTATCTATGTCCTGTTTCAGTCAATTACTATCAGCCTGATCCTCTGTCTATTCTAATTATGTATGTCCTGTTTCAGTCAATTACTATCATCCTGATCCTCTGTCCATTCTAATTATCTATGTCCTGTTTCAGTCAATTACTATCATCCTGATCCTCTGTCCACTCTAATTATCTATGTCCTGTTTCAGTCAATTACGATCATCCTGATCCTCTGTCCATTCTAATTATCTATGTCCTGCTTCAGTCAATTACAATCATCCTGATCCTCTGTCTATTCTAATTATCTATGTCCTGTTTCAGTCAATTGCTATCATCCTGATCCTCTGTCCATTCTAATTATCTATGTCCTGTTTCAGTCAATTACTATCCTCCTGATCCTCTGTCCATTCTAATTAACTATGTCCTGTTTCAGTCAATTACTATCAGCCTGATCCTCTGTCTATTCTAATTATCTATGTCCTGTTTCAGTCAATTACTATCATCCTGATCCTCTGTCTAATCTAATTATCAATGTCCTGTTTCAGTCAATTACTATCATCCTGATCCTCTGTCCATTCTAATTATCTATGTCCTGTTTCAGTCAATTACTATCATCCTGATCCTCTGTCCATTCTAATTATCTATGTCCTCTTTCAGTCAATTACGATCATCCTGATCCTCTGTCCATTCTAATTATCTATGTCCTGTTTCAGTCAATTACTATCATCCTGATCCTCTGAACATTCTAATTATCTATGTCCTGTTTCAGTCAATTACTATCATCCTGATCCTCTGTCCATTCTAATTATCTATGTCCTGTTTCAGTCAATTACTATCATCCTGATCCTCTTTCCATTCTAATTATCTATGTACTGTTTCGGTCAATTACTATCATCCTGATTCTCTGTCTATTCTAATTATCTATGTCCTGTTTCACTCAATTACTATCATCCTGATCCTCTGTCCATTCTAATTATCTATGTCCTGTTTCAGTCAATTACTATCATCCTGATCCTCTGTCCATTCTAATTATCTATGTCCTGTTTCAGTCAATTACTATCATCCTGATCCTCTGTCCATTCTAATTATCTATGTCCTGTTTCAGTCAATTACTATCATCCTGATCCTCTGAACATTCTAATTATCTATGTCCTGTTTCATTCAATTACTATCATCCTGATCCTCTGTCTATTCTAATTATCTATGTCCTGTTTCAGTCAATTACTATCATCCTGATCCTCTGTCTATTCTAATTATCTATGTCCTGTTTCAGTCAATGACTATCACTCTGATCCTCTCTCTATTCTAATTATCTATGTCCTGTTTCATTCAATTACTATCATCCTGATCCTCTGAGCATTCTAATTATCTTTGTCCACTTTCAGTCAATTACTATCATCCTGATCCTCTGTCTATTCTAATTATCTATGTCCTGTTTCAGTCAATTACTATCATCCTGATCCTCTGTCCATTCTAATTATCTATGTCCTGTTTCAGTCAATTACTATCATCCTGATCCTCTGTCCATTCTAATTATCTATGTCCTGTTTCAGTCAATTACTATCATCCTGATCCTCTGTCCATTCTAATTATCTATGTCCTGTTTCAGTCAATTACTATCATCCTGATCCTCTGAACATTCTAATTATCTATGTCCTGTTTCAGTCAATTACTATCATCCTGATCCTCTGTCCATTCTAATTATCTGTGTCCTGTTTCAGTCAATTACTATCATCCTGATCCTCTGTCTAATCTAATTATCTATGTCCTGTTTCAGTCAATTACTATCATCCTGATCCTCTGTCCATTCTAATTATCTATGTCCTGTTTCAGTCAATTACTATCATCCTGATTCTCTGTCCATTCTAATTATCTATGTCCTGTTTCAGTCAATTACTATCATCCTGATCCTCTTTCCATTCTAATTATCTATGTCCTGTTTCATTCAATTACTATCATCCTGATCCTCTGTCTATTCTAATTATCTATGTCCTGTTTCAGTCAATTACTATCATCCTGATCCTCTGTCTATTCTAATTATCTATGTCCTGTTTCAGTCAATTACTATCATCCTGATCCTCTCTCTATTCTAATTATCTAAGTCCCGTTTCAGTCAATTACTATCATCCTGATCCTCTGAACATTCTAATTATCTATGTCCTGTTTCATTCAATTACTATCAGCCTGATCCTCTGTCTATTCTAATTATCTATGGCCTGTTTCAGTCAATTACTATCATCCTGATCCTCTGTCTATTCTAATTATCTATGTCCTGTTTCAGTCAATTACTATCATCCTGATCCTCTGTCCATTCTAATTATCTATGTCCTGTTTCAGTCAATTACTATCATCCTGATCCTCTGTCCATTCTAATTATCTATGTCCTGTTTCAGTCAATTACTATCATCCTGATCCTCTGTCCATTCTAATTATCTGTGTCCTGTTTCAGTCAATTACTATCAGCCTGATCCTCTGTCTATTCTAATTATCTATGTCCTGTTTCAGTCAATTACTATCATCCTGATCCCCTGTCCATTCTAATTATCTATGTCCTGTTTCAGTCAATTACTATCATCCTGATCCTCTGTCCATTCTAATTATCAATGTCCTGTTTCAGTCAATTACTATCATCCTGATCCTCTGTCCATTCTAATCATCTATGTCATGTTTTAGTAAATTACTATCATCCTGATCCTCTGTCCATTCTAATTATCAATGTCCTGTTTCAGTCAATCACTATCATCCTGATCCTCTGTCTATTCTAATTCTCTATGTCCTGTTTCAGTCAAATACTATCATCCTGATCCTCTGTCCATTCTAATTATCTATGTCCTGTTTCAGTCAATTACTATCAGCCTGATCCTCTGTCAATTCTAATTATCTATGTCCTGTTTCAGTCAATTACTATCATCCTGATCCTCTGTCCATTCTAATTAACTATGTCCTGTTTCAGTCAATTACTATCATCCTGATCCTCTGTCTATTCTAATTATCTATGTCCTGTTTCAGTCAATTACGATCATCCTGATCCTCTGTCCATTCTAATTATCTATGTCCTGTTTCAGTCAATTACTATCATCCTGATCCTCTGTCCATTCTAATTATCTATGTCCTGTTTCAGTCAATTACTATCATCCTGTTCCTCTGTCTATTCTAATTATCTATGTCCTGTTTCAGTCAATTACTATCATCCTGATCCTTTGTCTATTCTAATTATCTGTGTCCTGTTTCAGTCAATTACTATCATCCTGATCCTCTGTCCATTCTAATTATTAATGTCCTGTTTCAGTCAATTACTATCATCCTGATCCTCTGTCCATTCTAATTATCTATGTCATGTTTCAGTCAATTACTATCATCCTGATCCTCTGTCCATTCTAATTATCAATGTCCTGTTTCAGTCAATTACTATCATCCTGATCCTCTGTCTATTCTAATTATCTATGTCCTGTTTCAGTCAATTACTATCATCCTGATCCTCTGTCCATTCTAATTATCTATGTCCTGTTTCATTCAATTACTATCAGCCTGATCCTCTGTCTATTCTAATTATCTGTGTCCTGTTTCAGTCAATTACTATCATCCTGATCCTCTGTCCATTCTAATTATCTATGTCCTGTTTCAGTCAATTACTATCATCCTGATCCTCTGTCTATTCTAATTATCTATGTCCTGTTTCAGTCAATTACTATCATCCTGATCCTCTGTCCATTCTAATTATCTATGTCATGTTTTAGTCAATTACTATCATCCTGATCCTCTGTCCATTCTAATTATCAATGTCCTGTTTCAGTCAATCACTATCATCCTGATCCTCTGTCTATTCTAATTATCTATGTCCTGTTTCAGTCAATTACTATCCTCCTGATCCTCTGTCCATTCTAATTATCTATGTCCTGTTTCAGTCAATTACTATCAGCCTGATCCTCTGTCTATTCTAATTATCTATGTCCTGTTTCAGTCAATTACTATCATCCTGATCCTCTGTCTAATCTAATTATCAATGTCCTGTTTCATTCAATTACTATCATCCTGATCCTCTGTCCATTCTAATTATCTATGTCCTGTTTCAGTCAATTACTATCATCCTGATCCTCTGTCCACTCTAATTATCTATGTCCTGTTTCAGTCAATTACGATCATCCTGATCCTCTGTCCATTCTAATTATCTATGTCCTGTTTCAGTCAATTACTATCATCCTGATCCTCTGTCTATTCTAATTATCTATGTCCTGTTTCAGTCAATTGCTATCATCCTGATCCTCTGTCCATTCTAATTATCTATGTCCTGTTTCAGTCAATTACTATCCTCCTGATCCACTGTCCATTCTAATTAACTATGTCCTGTTTCAGTCAATTACTATCAGCCTGATCCTCTGTCTATTCTAATTATCTATGTCCTGTTTCAGTCAATTACTATCATCCTGATCCTCTGTCTAATCCAATTATCAATGTCCTGTTTCAGTCAATTACTATCATCCTGATCCTCTGTCCATTCTAATTATCTATGTCCTGTTTCAGTCAATTACGATCATCCTGATCCTCTGTCCATTCTAATTATCTATGTCCTGTTTCAATCAATTACTATCATCCTGATCCTCTGAACATTCTAATTATCTATGTCCTGTTTCAGTCAATTGCTATCATCCTGATCCTCTGTCCATTCTAATTATCTATGTCCTGTTTCAGTCAATTACTATCATCCTGATCCTCTTTCCATTCTAATTATCTATGTACTGTTTCGGTCAATTACTATCATCCTGATTCTCTGTCTATTCTAATTATCTATGTCCTGTTTCACTCAATTACTATCATCCTGATCCTCTGTCCATTCTAATTATCTATGTCCTGTTTCAGTCAATTACTATCATCCTGATCCTCTGTCCATTCTAATTATCTATGTCCTGTTTCAGTCAATTACTATCATCCTGATCCTCTGAACATTCTAATAATCTATGTCCTGTTTCAGTCAATTACTATCATCCTGATCCTCTGAACATTCTAATTATCTATGTCCTGTTTCATTCAATTACTATCATCCTGATCCTCTGTCCATTCTAATTATCTATGTCCTGTTTCAGTCAATTACTATCATCCTGATCCTCTGAACATTCTAATAATCTATGTCCTGTTTCATTCAATTACTATCATCCTGATCCTCTGTCTATTCTAATTATCTATGTCCTGTTTCAGTCAATTACTATCATCCTGATCCTCTGTCTATTCTAATTATCTATGTCCTGTTTCAGTCAATTACTATCATCCTGATCCTCTGTCTATTCTAATTATCTATGTCCTGTTTCAGTCAATTACTATCATCCTGATCCTCTGTCCACTCTAATTATCTATGTCCTGTTTCAGTCAATTACGATCATCCTGATCCTCTGTCCATTCTAATTATCTATGTCCTGTTTCAGTCAATTACTATCATCCTGATCCTCTGTCTATTCTAATTATCTATGTCCTGTTTCAGTCAATTGCTATCATCCTGATCCTCTGTCCATTCTAATTATCTATGTCCTGTTTCAGTCAATTACTATCCTCCTGATCCAATGTCCATTCTAATTAACTATGTCCTGTTTCAGTCAATTACTATCAGCCTGATCCTCTGTCTATTCTAATTATCTATGTCCTGTTTCAGTCAATTACTATCATCCTGATCCTCTGTCTAATCTAATTATCAATGTCCTGTTTCAGTCAATTACTATCATCCTGATCCTCTGTCCATTCTAATTATCTATGTCCTGTTTCAGTCAATTACGATCATCCTGATCCTCTGTCCATTCTAATTATCTATGTCCTGTTTCAGTCAATTACTATCATCCTGATCCTCTGAACATTCTAATTATCTATGTCCTGTTTCAGTCAATTACTATCATCCTGATCCTCTGTCCATTCTAATTATCTATGTCCTGTTTCAGTCAATTACGATCATCCTGATCCTCTTTCCATTCTAATTATCTATGTACTGTTTCGGTCAATTACTATCATCCTGATTCTCTGTCTATTCTAATTATCTATGTCCTGTTTCACTCAATTACTATCATCCTGATCCTCTGTCCATTCTAATTATCTATGTCCTGTTTCAGTCAATTACTATCATCCTGATCCTCTGTCCATTCTAATTATCTATGTCCTGTTTCATTCAATTACTATCATCCTGATCCTCTGTCTATTCTAATTATCTATGTCCTGTTTCAGTCAATTACTATCATCCTGATCCTCTGTCTATTCTAATTATCTATGTCCTGTTTCAGTCAATTACTATCATCCTGATCCTCTGTCCACTCTAATTATCTATGTCCTGTTTCAGTCAATTACGATCATCCTGATCCTCTGTCCATTCTAATTATCAATGTCCTGTTTCAGTCAATTACTATCATCCTGATCCTCTGTCTATTCTAATTATCTATGTCCTGTTTCAGTCAATTGCTATCATCCTGATCCTCTGTCCATTCTAATTATCTATGTCCTGTTTCAGTCAATTACTATCCTCCTGATCCTCTGTCCATTCTAATTAACTATGTCCTGATTCAGTCAATTACTATCAGCCTGATCCTCTGTCTATTCTAATTATCTATGTCCTGTTTCAGTCAATTACTATCATCCTGATCCTCTGTCTAATCTAATTATCAATGTCCTGTTTCAGTCAAATACTATCATCCTGATCCTCTGTCCATTCTAATTATCTATGTCCTGTTTCAGTCAATTACGATCATCCTGATCCTCTGTCCATTCTAATTATCTATGTCCTGTTTCAGTCAATTACTATCATCCTGATCCTCTGAACATTCTAATTATCTATGTCCTGTTTCAGTCAATTACTATCATCCTGATCCTCTGTCCATTCTAATTATCTATGTCCTGTTTCAGTCAATTACTATCATCCTGATCCTCTTTCCATTCTACTTATCTATGTACTGTTTCGGTCAATTACTATCATCCTGATTCTCTGTCTATTCTAATTATCTATGTCCTGTTTCACTCAATTACTATCATCCTGATCCTCTGTATATTCTAATTATCTATGTCCTGTTTCAGTCAATTACTATCATCCTGATCCTCTGTCCATTCTAATTATCTATGTCCTGTTTCAGTCAATTACTGTCATCCTGATCCTCTGTCCATTCTAATTATCTATGTCCTGTTTCAGTCAATTACTATCATCCTGATCCTCTGAACATTCTAATTATCTATGTCCTGTTTCATTCAATTACTATCATCCTGATCCTCTGTCTATTCTAATTATCTATGTCCTGTTTCAGTCAATTACTATCATCCTGATCCTCTGTCTATTCTAATTATCTATGTCCTGTTTCAGTCAATGACTATCATTCTGATCCTCTCTCTATTCTAATTATCTATGTCCTGTTTCATTCAATTAATATCATCCTGATTAACTGTCTATTCTAATTATCTATGTCCTGCTTCAGTCAATTACTATCATCCTGATCCTCTGTCTATTCTAATTATCTATGTCCTGTTTCAGTCAATTACTATCCTCCTGATCCTCTGTCCATTCTAATTATCTATGTCCTGTTTCAGTCAATTACTATCATCCTGATCCTCTGTCCATTCTAATTATCTATGTCCTGTTTTAGTCAATTACTATCATCCTGATCCTCTGTCCATTCTAATTATCTATGTCCTGTTTCAGTCAATTACTATCATCCTGATCCTCTGAACATTCTAATTATCTATGTCCTGTTTCAGTCAATTACTATCATCCTGATCCTCTGTCCATTCTAATTATCTATGTCCTGTTTTAGTCAATTACTATCATCCTGATCCTCTGTCCATTCTAATTATCTATGTCCTGTTTTAGTCAATTACTATCATCCTGATCCTCTGTCCATTCTAATTATCTATGTCCTGTTTCAGTCAATTACTATCATCCTGATCCTCTGAACATTCTAATTATCTATGTCCTGTTTCAGTCAATTACTATCATCCTGATCCACTGTCCATTCTAATTATCTATGTCCTGGTTCAGTCAATTACTATCATCCTGATCCTCTGAACATTCTAATTATCTATGTCCTGTTTCAGTCAATTACTATCATCCTGATCCTCTGTCCATTCTAATTATCTGTGTCCTGTTTCAGTCAATTACTATCATCCTGATCCTCTGTCTAATCTAATTATCTCTGTCCTGTTTCAGTCAATTACTATCATCCTGATCCTCTGTCCATTCTAATTATCTATGTCCTGTTTCAGTCAATTACTATCATCCTGATTCTCTGTCCATTCTAATTATCTATGTCCTGTTTCAGTCAATTACTATCATCCTGATCCTCTGAACATTCTAATTATCTATGTCCTGTTTCAGTCAATTACTATCATCCTGATCCTCTGTCTATTCTAATTATCTATGTCCTGTTTCAGTCAATGACTATCATCCTGATCCTCTGTCTATTCTAATTATCTATGTCCTGTTTCAGTCAATTACTATCATCCTGATCCTCTCTCTATTCTAATTATCTAAGTCCTGTTTCAGTCAATTACTATCATCCTGATCCTCTGAACATTCTAATTATCTATGTCCTGTTTCATTCAATTACTATCATCCTGATCCTCTGTCTATTCTAATTATCTATGGCCTGTTTCAGTCAATTACTATCATCCTGATCCTCTGTCTATTCTAATTATCTATGTCCTGTTTCAGTCAATTACTATCATCCTGATTCTCTGTCCATTCTAATTATCTATGTCCTGTTTCAGTCAATTACTATCATCCTGATCCTCTGTCCATTCTAATTATCTATGTCCTGTTTCAGTCAATTACTATCATCCTGATCCTCTGTCCATTCTAATTATCTGTGTCCTGTTTCAGTCAATTACTATCATCCTGATCCGCTGTCTATTCTAATTATCTATGTCCTGTTTCAGTCAATTACAATCATCCTGATCCTCTGTCCATTCTAATTATCTATGTCCTGTTTCGGTCAATTACTATCATCCTGAGCCTCTGTCTATTCTAATTATCTATGTCCTGTTTCAGTCAATTACTATCATCTTGATCCTCTGTCCATTCTAATTATCTATGTCCTGTTTCAGTCAATTACTATCATCCTGATGCTCTGTCCATTCTAATTATCTATGTCCTGTTTCAGTCAATTACCCTCATCCTGATCCTCTGTCCATTCTAATTATCTATGTCCTGTTTCAGTCAATTACTATCATCCTGATCCTCTGTCTATTCTATTTATCTATGTCCTGTTTCAGTCAATTACTATCACCCTGATCCTCTGTCTATTCTAATTATCTATGTCCTGTTTCAGTCAATTACTATCATCCTGATCCTCTGTCCATTCTAATTATCTATGTCCTGTTTCAGTCAATTACTATCATCCTGATCCTCTGTATATTCTATTTATCTATGTCCTGTTTCAGTCAATTACTATCATCCTGATCCTCTGTCTATTCTAATTATCTATGTCCTGTTTCAGTCAATTACTATCATCCTGATCCTCTGTCCATTCTAATTATCTATGTCCTGTTTCAGTCAATTACTATCATCCTGATCCTCTGTCCATTCTCATTATCTATGTCGTGTTTCTGTCAATTAATATCATCCTGATCCTCCGTCCATTCTAATTATCTATGTCCTGTTTCAGTCAATTACTATCATCCTGATTATCTGTCCATTCTAATTATCTATGTCCTGTTTCAGTCAATTACTATCATCCTGATCCTCTGTCCATTCTAATTATCTATGTCCTGTTTCATTCAATTACTACCATCGTGTTCCTCTGTCTATTCTAATTATCTATGTCCTGCTTCAGTCAATTACTATCATCCTGATTCTCTGTCCATTCTAATTATCTATGTCCTGTTTCAGTCAATTACTATCATCCTGATCCTCTGACCATTCTAATTATCTATGTCCTGTTTCATTCAATTACTACCATCGTGTTCCTCTGTCTATTCTAATTATCTATGTCCTGCTTCAGTCAATTACTATCATCCTGATTCTCTGTCCATTCTAATTATCTATGTCCTTCTTCAGTCAATTACTATCATCCTGATCCTCTGTCCATTCTAATTATCTATGTCCTGTTTCAGTCAATTACTATCATCCTGATCCTCTGTCTATTCTAATTATCTATGTCCTGTTTCAGTCAATTACTATCATCCTGATCCTCTGTCCATTCTAATTATCTATGTCCTGTTTCAGTCAATTACTATCATCCTGATCCTCTGTCTATTCTAATTATCTATGTCCTGTTTCAGTCAATTACTATCATCCTGATCCTCTGTCTATTCTAATTATCTATGTCCTGTTTCAGTCAATTACTATCATCCTGATCCTCTGTCCATTCTAATTATCTATGTCCTTCTTCAGTCAATTACTATCATCCTGATCCTCTGTCCATTCTAATTATCTATGTCCTGTTTCAGTCAATTACTATCATCCTGATCCTCTGTCTATTCTAATTATCTATGTCCTGTTTCAGTCAATTACTATCATCCTGATCCTCTGTCCATTCTAATTATCTATGTCCTTCTTCAGTCAATTACTATCATCCTGATCCTCTGTCCATTCTAATTATCTATGTCCTGTTTCAGTCAATTACTATCATCCAGATCCTCTGTCCATTCTAATTATAAATGTCCTGTTTCAGTCAATTACTACCATCGTGTTCCTCTGTCTATTCTAATTATCTATGTCCTGTTTCAGTCAATTACTATCATCCTGATCCTCTGTCCATTCTAATTATCTATGTCCTGTTTCAGTCAATTACGATCATCCTGATCCTCTGTCCATTCTAATTATCTATGTCCTGTTTCAGTCAATTACTATCATCCTGATCCTCTGAACATTCTAATTATCTATGTCCTGTTTCAGTCAATACTATCATCCTGATCGTGTGTCCATTCTAATTATCTATGTCCTGTTTCAGTCAATTACTATCATCCTGATCCTCTGTCCATTCTAATTATCTATGTCCTGTTTCAGTCAATTACAATCATCCTGATCCTCTGTCCATTCTAATTATATATGTCCTGTTTCAGTCAATTGCTATCATCCTGATTCTCTGTCCATTCTAATTATCTATGTCCTGTTTCAGTCAATTACTATCACCCTGATCCTCTGTCCATTCTAATTATCTATGTCCTGTTTCAGTCAATTACTATCATCCTGATCCTCTGTCCATTCTAATTATCTATGTCCTGTTTAAGTCAATTACGATCATCCTGATCCTCTGTCCATTCTAATTATCTATGTCCTGTTTCAGTCAATTACTATCATCCTGATCATCTGTCCATTCTAATTATCTATGTCCTGTTTCAGTCAATTACTATCATCCTGATCCTCTGTCCATTCTAATTATCTATGTCCTGTTTCAGTCAATTACGATCATCCTGATCCTCTGTCCATTCTAATTATCTATGTCCTGTTTCAGTCAATTACTATCATCCTGATCCTCTTTCCATTCTAATTATCTATGTCCTGTTTCAGTCAATTACTATCATCCTGATCATCTGTCCATTCTAATTATCTATGTCCTGTTTCAGTCAATTACAATCATCCTGATCCTCTGTCCATTCTAATTATATATGTCCTGTTTCAGTCAATTACTATCATCCTGATTCTCTGTCCATTCTAATTATCTATGTCCTGTTTCAGTCAATTACTATCATCCTGATCCTCTGTCCATTCTAATTATATATGTCCTGTTTCAGTCAATTACTATCATCCTGATTCTCTGTCCATTCTAATTATCTATGTCCTGTTTCAGTCAATTACGATCATCCTGATCCTCTGTCCATTCTAATTATCTATGTCCTGTTTCAGTCAATTACGATCATCCTGATCCTCTGTCCATTCTAATTATCTATGTCCTGTTTCAGTCAATTACTATCATCCTGATCATCTGTCCATTCTAATTATCTATGTCCTGTTTCAGTCAATTACTATCATCCTGATCCTCTGTCCATTCTAATTATCTATGTCCTGTTTCAGTCAATTATGATCATCCTGATCCTCTGTCCATTCTAATTATCTATGTCCTGTTTCAGTCAATTACTATCATCCTGATCCTCTTTCCATTCTAATTATCTATGTCCTGTTTCAGTCAATTACTATCATCCTGATCATCTGTCCATTCTAATTATCTATGTCCTGTTTCAGTCAATTACAATCATCCTGATCCTCTGTCCATTCTAATTATATATGTCCTGTTTCAGTCAATTACTATCAGCCTGATCCTCTGTCTATTCTAATTATCTATGTCCTGTTTCAGTCAATTACTATCATCCTGATCCTCTGTCTAATCTAATTATCAATGTCCTGTTTCAGTCAATTACTATCATCCTGATCCTCTGTCCATTCTAATTATCTATGTCCTGTTTCAGTCAATTACGATCATCCTGATCCTCTGTCCATTCTAATTATCTATGTCCTGTTTCAGTCAATTACTATCATCCTGATCCTCTGAACATTCTAATTATCTATGTCCTGTTTCAGTCAATTACTATCATCCTGATCCTCTGTCCATTCTAATTATCTATGTCCTGTTTCAGTCAATTACTATCATCCTGATCCTCTTTCCATTCTAATTATCTATGTACTGTTTCGGTCAATTACTATCATCCTGATTCTCTGTCTATTCTAATTATCTATGTCCTGTTTCACTCAATTACTATCATCCTGATCCTCTGTCCATTCTAATTATCTATGTCCTGTTTCAGTCAATTACTATCATCCTGATCCTCTGTCCATTCTAATTATCTATGTCCTGTTTCATTCAATTACTATCATCCTGATCCTCTGTCTATTCTAATTATCTATGTCCTGTTTCAGTCAATTACTATCATCCTGATCCTCTGTCTATTCTAATTATCTATGTCCTGTTTCAGTCAATTACTATCATCCTGATCCTCTGTCCACTCTAATTATCTATGTCCTGTTTCAGTCAATTACGATCATCCTGATCCTCTGTCCATTCTAATTATCAATGTCCTGTTTCAGTCAATTACTATCATCCTGATCCTCTGTCTATTCTAATTATCTATGTCCTGTTTCAGTCAATTGCTATCATCCTGATCCTCTGTCCATTCTAATTATCTATGTCCTGTTTCAGTCAATTACTATCCTCCTGATCCTCTGTCCATTCTAATTAACTATGTCCTGTTTCAGTCAATTACTATCAGCCTGATCCTCTGTCTATTCTAATTATCTATGTCCTGTTTCAGTCAATTACTATCATCCTGATCCTCTGTCTAATCTAATTATCAATGTCCTGTTTCAGTCAATTACTATCATCCTGATCCTCTGTCCATTCTAATTATCTATGTCCTGTTTCAGTCAATTACGATCATCCTGATCCTCTGTCCATTCTAATTATCTATGTCCTGTTTCAGTCAATTACTATCATCCTGATCCTCTGAACATTCTAATTATCTATGTCCTGTTTCAGTCAATTACTATCATCCTGATCCTCTGTCCATTCTAATTATCTATGTCCTGTTTCAGTCAATTACTATCATCCTGATCCTCTTTCCATTCTACTTATCTATGTACTGTTTCGGTCAATTACTATCATCCTGATTCTCTGTCTATTCTAATTATCTATGTCCTGTTTCACTCAATTACTATCATCTTGATCCTCTGTATATTCTAATTATCTATGTCCTGTTTCAGTCAATTACTATCATCCTGATCCTCTGTCCATTCTAATTATCTATGTCCTGTTTCAGTCAATTACTGTCATCCTGATCCTCTGTCCATTCTAATTATCTATGTCCTGTTTCAGTCAATTACTATCATCCTGATCCTCTGAACATTCTAATTATCTATGTCCTGTTTCATTCAATTACTATCATCCTGATCCTCTGTCTATTCTAATTATCTATGTCCTGTTTCAGTCAATTACTATCATCCTGATCCTCAGTCTATTCTAATTATCTATGTCCTGTTTCAGTCAATGACTATCATTCTGATCCTCTCTCTATTCTAATTATCTATGTCCTGTTTCATTCAATTAATATCATCCTGATTAACTGTCTATTCTAATTATCTATGTCCTGCTTCAGTCAATTACTATCATCCTGATCCTCTGTCTATTCTAATTATCCATGTCCTGTTTCAGTCAATTACTATCCTCCTGATCCTCTGTCCATTCTAATTATCTATGTCCTGTTTCAGTCAATTACTATCATCCTGATCCTCAGTCCATTCTAATTATCTATGTCCTGTTTTAGTCAATTACTATCATCCTGATCCTCTGTCCATTCTAATTATCTATGTCCTGTTTCATTCAATTACTACCATCGTGTTCCTCTGTCTATTCTAATTATCTATGTCCTGCTTCAGTCAATTACTATCATCCTGATTCTCTGTCCATTCTAATTATCTATGTCCTGTTTCAGTCAATTACTATCATCCTGATCCTCTGACCATTCTAATTATCTATGTCCTGTTTCATTCAATTACTACCATCGTGTTCCTCTGTCTATTCTAATTATCTATGTCCTGCTTCAGTCAATTACTATCATCCTGATTCTCTGTCCATTCTAATTATCTATGTCCTTCTTCAGTCAATTACTATCATCCTGATCCTCTGTCCATTCTAATTATCTATGTCCTGTTTCAGTCAATTACTATCATCCTGATCCTCTGTCTATTCTAATTATCTATGTCCTGTTTCAGTCAATTACTATCATCCTGATCCTCTGTCCATTCTAATTATCTATGTCCTGTTTCAGTCAATTACTATCATCCTGATCCTCTGTCTATTCTAATTATCTATGTCCTGTTTCAGTCAATTACTATCATCCTGATCCTCTGTCTATTCTAATTATCTATGTCCTGTTTCAGTCAATTACTATCATCCTGATCCTCTGTCCATTCTAATTATCTATGTCCTTCTTCAGTCAATTACTATCATCCTGATCCTCTGTCCATTCTAATTATCTATGTCCTGTTTCAGTCAATTACTATCATCCTGATCCTCTGTCTATTCTAATTATCTATGTCCTGTTTCAGTCAATTACTATCATCCTGATCCTCTGTCCATTCTAATTATCTATGTCCTTCTTCAGTCAATTACTATCATCCTGATCCTCTGTCCATTCTAATTATCTATGTCCTGTTTCAGTCAATTACTATCATCCAGATCCTCTGTCCATTCTAATTATAAATGTCCTGTTTCAGTCAATTACTACCATCGTGTTCCTCTGTCTATTCTAATTATCTATGTCCTGTTTCAGTCAATTACTATCATCCTGATCCTCTGTCCATTCTAATTATCTATGTCCTGTTTCAGTCAATTACGATCATCCTGATCCTCTGTCCATTCTAATTATCTATGTCCTGTTTCAGTCAATTACTATCATCCTGATCCTCTGAACATTCTAATTATCTATGTCCTGTTTCAGTCAATACTATCATCCTGATCGTGTGTCCATTCTAATTATCTATGTCCTGTTTCAGTCAATTACTATCATCCTGATCCTCTGTCCATTCTAATTATCTATGTCCTGTTTCAGTCAATTACAATCATCCTGATCCTCTGTCCATTCTAATTATATATGTCCTGTTTCAGTCAATTACTATCATCCTGATTCTCTGTCCATTCTAATTATCTATGTCCTGTTTCAGTCAATTACTATCACCCTGATCCTCTGTCCATTCTAATTATCTATGTCCTGTTTCAGTCAATTACTATCATCCTGATCCTCTGTCCATTCTAATTATCTATGTCCTGTTTAAGTCAATTACGATCATCCTGATCCTCTGTCCATTCTAATTATCTATGTCCTGTTTCAGTCAATTACTATCATCCTGATCATCTGTCCATTCTAATTATCTATGTCCTGTTTCAGTCAATTACTATCATCCTGATCCTCTGTCCATTCTAATTATCTATGTCCTGTTTCAGTCAATTACGATCATCCTGATCCTCTGTCCATTCTAATTATCTATGTCCTGTTTCAGTCAATTACTATCATCCTGATCCTCTTTCCATTCTAATTATCTATGTCCTGTTTCAGTCAATTACTATCATCCTGATCATCTGTCCATTCTAATTATCTATGTCCTGTTTCAGTCAATTACAATCATCCTGATCCTCTGTCCATTCTAATTATATATGTCCTGTTTCAGTCAATTACTATCATCCTGATTCTCTGTCCATTCTAATTATCTATGTCCTGTTTCAGTCAATTACTATCATCCTGATCCTCTGTCCATTCTAATTATATATGTCCTGTTTCAGTCAATTACTATCATCCTGATTCTCTGTCCATTCTAATTATCTATGTCCTGTTTCAGTCAATTACGATCATCCTGATCCTCTGTCCATTCTAATTATCTATGTCCTGTTTCAGTCAATTACGATCATCCTGATCCTCTGTCCATTCTAATTATCTATGTCCTGTTTCAGTCAATTACTATCATCCTGATCATCTGTCCATTCTGATTATCTATGTCCTGTTTCAGTCAATTACTATCATCCTGATCCTCTGTCCATTCTAATTATCTATGTCCTGTTTCAGTCAATTATGATCATCCTGATCCTCTGTCCATTCGAATTATCTATGTCCTGTTTCAGTCAATTACTATCATCCTGATCCTCTTTCCATTCTAATTATCTATGTCCTGTTTCAGTCAATTACAATCATCCTGATCCTCTGTCCATTCTAATTATATATGTCCTGTTTCAGTCAATTACTATCAGCCTGATCCTCTGTCTATTCTAATTATCTATGTCCTGTTTCAGTCAATTACTATCATCCTGATCCTCTGTCTAATCTAATTATCAATGTCCTGTTTCAGTCAATTACTATCATCCTGATCCTCTGTCCATTCTAATTATCTATGTCCTGTTTCAGTCAATTACGATCATCCTGATCCTCTGTCCATTCTAATTATCTATGTCCTGTTTCAGTCAATTACTATCATCCTGATCCTCTGAACATTCTAATTATCTATGTCCTGTTTCAGTCAATTACTATCATCCTGATCCTCTGTCCATTCTAATTATCTATGTCCTGTTTCAGTCAATTACTATCATCCTGATCCTCTTTCCATTCTAATTATCTATGTACTGTTTCGGTCAATTACTATCATCCTGATTCTCTGTCTATTCTAATTATCTATGTCCTGTTTCACTCAATTACTATCATCCTGATCCTCTGTCCATTCTAATTATCTATGTCCTGTTTCAGTCAATTACTATCATCCTGATCCTCTGTCCATTCTAATTATCTATGTCCTGTTTCATTCAATTACTATCATCCTGATCCTCTGTCTATTCTAATTATCTATGTCCTGTTTCAGTCAATTACTATCATCCTGATCCTCTGTCTATTCTAATTATCTATGTCCTGTTTCAGTCAATTACTATCATCCTGATCCTCTGTCCACTCTAATTATCTATGTCCTGTTTCAGTCAATTACGATCATCCTGATCCTCTGTCCATTCTAATTATCAATGTCCTGTTTCAGTCAATTACTATCATCCTGATCCTCTGTCTATTCTAATTATCTATGTCCTGTTTCAGTCAATTGCTATCATCCTGATCCTCTGTCCATTCTAATTATCTATGTCCTGTTTCAGTCAATTACTATCCTCCTGATCCTCTGTCCATTCTAATTAACTATGTCCTGTTTCAGTCAATTACTATCAGCCTGATCCTCTGTCTATTCTAATTATCTATGTCCTGTTTCAGTCAATTACTATCATCCTGATCCTCTGTCTAATCTAATTATCAATGTCCTGTTTCAGTCAATTACTATCATCCTGATCCTCTGTCCATTCTAATTATCTATGTCCTGTTTCAGTCAATTACTATCATCCTGATCCTCTGAACATTCTAATTATCTATGTCCTGTTTCAGTCAATTACTATCATCCTGATCCTCTGTCCATTCTAATTATCTATGTCCTGTTTCAGTCAATTACTATCATCCTGATCCTCTTTCCATTCTACTTATCTATGTACTGTTTCGGTCAATTACTATCATCCTGATTCTCTGTCTATTCTAATTATCTATGTCCTGTTTCACTCAATTACTATCATCCTGATCCTCTGTCCATTCTAATTATCTATGTCCTGTTTCAGTCAATTACTATCATCCTGATCCTCTGTCCATTCTAATTATCTATGTCCTGTTTCAGTCAATTACTATCATCCTGATCCTCTGTCCATTCTAATTATGTATGTCCCGTTTCAGTCAATTACTATCATCCTGATCCTCTGTCCATTCTAATTTTCTATGTCATGTTTCAGTCAATTACAATCATCCTGACTCTCTGTCCATTCTAATTATCTATGTCCTGTTTCAGTCAATTACTATCATCCTGATCCTCTGTCCATTCTAATTATCTATGTCCTGTTTCAGTCAATTACAATCATCCTGACTCTCTGTCCATTCTAATTATCTATATCCTGTTTCAGTCAATTACTATCATCCTGATCCATGTCCATTCTAATTATCTATGTCCTGTTTCAGTCAATTACTATCATCCTGATCCTCTTTCCATTCAAATTATCTGTGTCCTGTTTCAGTCAATTACTATCATCCTGATCCTCTGTCCATTCTAATTATCTATGTCCTGTTTCAGTCAATTACTGTCATCCTGATCCTCTTTCCATTCTAATAATCTATGTCCTGTTTCAGTCAATTACTATCATCCTGATCCTCTGTCCTTTGTAATTATCTGTGTCCTGTTTCAGTCAATTACTATCATCCTGATCCTCTGTCCGTTCTAATTATATATGTCCTGTTTCAGTCAATTACAATCATCCTGACTCTCTGTCCATTCTAATTATCTACGTCCTGTTTCAGTCAATTACTATCATCCTGATCCTCTTCCATTCTAATTATCTATGTCCTGTTTCATTCAATTACTGTCATCCTGATCCTCTCACCATTCTAATTATGTATGTCCTGTTTCAGTCAATTGCTATCATCCTGATCCTCTGTCCGTTCTAATTATATATGTCCTGTTTCAGTCAATTACAATCATCCTGACTCTCTGTCCATTCTAATTATCTATGTCCTGTTTCAGTCAATTACTATCATCCTGATCCTCTGTCCATTCCAATTATCTATGTCCTGTTTCAGTCAATTACAATCATCCTGATCCTCTGTCCATTCTAATTATCTATGTCCTGTTTCAGTCAATTACTATCACCCTGATCCTCTGTCCATTGTAATTATCTATGTCCTGTTTCAGTCAATTACTATCATCCTGATCCTCTGTCCATTCTAATTATCTATGTACTGTTTCAGTCAATTACTATCATCCTGATCCTCTGTCCATTCTAATTTTCTATGTCCTGTTTCAGTCAATTACAATCATCCTGATCCTCTGTCCATTCTAATTATCTATGTCCTGTTTCAGTCAATTACGATGATCCTGATCATCTGTCCATTCTAATTTTCTATGTCCTGTTTCAGTCAATTACAATCATCCTGACTCTCTGTCCATTCTAATTATCTATGTCCTGTTTCAGTCAATTACTATCATCCTGATCCTCTGTCCATTCTAATTATATATGTCCTGTTTCAGTCAATTACAATCATCCTGACTCTCTGTCCATTCTAATTATCTATGTCCTGTTTCAGTCAATTACTATCATCCTGATCCTCTTTCCATTCAAATTATCTGTGTCCTGCTTCAGTCAATTACTATCATCCTGATCCTCTGTCCATTCTAATAATCTATGTCCTGTTTCAGTCAATTACTATCATCCTGATCCTCTGTCCTTTGTAATTATCTGTGTCCTGTTTCAGTCAATTACTATCATCCTGATCCTCTGTCCGTTCTAATAATATATGTCCTGTTTCAGTCAATTACAATCATCCTGACTCTCTGTCCATTCTAATTATCTATGTCCTGTTTCAGTCAATTACTATCATCCTGATCCTCTTCCATTCTAATTATCTATGTCCTGTTTCATTCAATTACTATCATCCTGATCCTCTCACCATTCTAATTATGTATGTCCTGTTTCAGTCAATTACTATCATCCTGATCCTCTGTCCGTTCTAATTATATATGTCCTGTTTCAGTCAAATACAATCATCCTGACTCTCTGTCCATTCTAATTATCTATGTCCTGTTTCAGTCAATTACTATCATCCTGATCCTCTGTCCATTCTAATTATCTGTGTCCTGTTTCAGTCAATTACAATCATCCTGATCCTCTGTCCATTCTAATTATCTATGTCCTGTTTCAGTCAATTACTATCACCCTGATCCTCTGTCCATTCTAATTATCTATATCCTGTTTCAGTCAATTACTATCATCCTGATCCTCTGTCCATTCTAATTATCTATGTACTGTTTCAGTCAATTACTATCATCCTGATCCTCTGTCCATTCTAATTTTCTATGTCCTGTTTCAGTCAATTAAAATCATCCTGATCCTCTGTCCATTCTAATTATCTATGTCCTGTTTCAGTCAATTACTATCATCCTGATCCTCTGTCCATTTTAATTATCTGTGTCCTGTTTCAGTCAATTACTATCATCCTGATCCTCTGTCCATTCTAATTATCTATGTCCTGTTTCAGTCAATTACTGTCATCCTGATCCTCTTTCCATTCTAATAATCTATGTCCTGTTTCAGTCCATTACTATCATCCTGATCCTCTGTCCATTCTAATTATCTGTGTCCTGTTTCAGTCAATTACTATCATCCTGATCCTCTGTCCGTTCTAATTATATATGTCCTGTTTCAGTCAATTACAACCATCCTGACTCTCTGTCCATTCTAATTATCTATGTCCTGTTTCAGACAATTACTATCATCCTGATCCTCTTCCATTCTAATTATCTATGTCCTATTTCATTCAATTACTATCATCCTGATCCTCTCTCCATTCTAATTATGTATGTCCTGTTTCAGTCAATTACTATCATCCTGATCCTCCGTCCGTTCTAATTATATATGTCCTGTTTCAGTCAATTACAATCATCCTGACTCTCTGTCCATTCTAATTATCTATGTCCTGTTTCAGTCAATTACTATCATCCTGATCCTCTGTCCATTCTAATTATCTATGTCCTGTTTCAGTCAATTACAATCATCCTGATCCTTTGTCCATTCTAATTATCTATGTCCTGTTTCAGTCAATTACTATCATCCTGATCCTCTGTCCATTCTAATTATCTATGTCCTGTTTCAGTCAATTACTATCATCCAGATCCTCTGTCCATTCTAATTATCTATGTACTGTTTCACTCAATTACTATCATCCTGATCATCTGTCCATTCTAATTTTCTATGTCCTGTTTCAGTCAATTACTATCATCCTGATCCTCTTTCCATTCTAATTATCTATGTCCTGTTTCAGTCAATTACTATCATCCTGATCCTCTGTCCTTTGTAATTATCTATGTCCTGTTTCAGTCAATTACTATCATCCTGATCCTCTGTCCTTTGTAATTATCTATGTCCTGTTTCAGTCAATTACTATCATCCTGATCCTCTGTGTATTCTAATTATCTATGTCCTGTTTCAGTCAATTACTATCATCCAGATCCTCTGTCCATTCTAATTATCTATGTACTGTTTCACTCAATTACTATCATCCTGATCATCTGTCCATTCTAATTTTCTATGTCCTGTTTCAGTCAATTACTATCATCCTGATCCTCTTTCCATTCTAATTATCTATGTCCTGTTTCAGTCAATTACTATCATCCTGATCCTCTGTCCTTTGTAATTATCTATGTCCTGTTTCAGTCAATTACTATCATCCTGATCCTCTGTCCATTCTAATTATCTATGTCCTGTTTCAGTCAATTACTATCATCCTGATCCTCTTTCCATTCTAATTATCTATGTCCTGTTTCAGTCAATTACTATCATCCTGATCCTCTGTCCTTTGTAATTATCTATGTCCTGTTTCAGTCAATTACTATCATCCTGATCCTCTGTGTATTCTAATTATCTATGTCCTGTTTCAGTCAATTACTGCCATCCTGATCCTCTGTCCATTCTAATTATCTATGTCCTGTTTCAGTCAATTACTATCATCCTGATGCTCTGTCCATTCTAATTATCTATGTCCTGCTTCAGTCAATTACTATCATCCTGATCATCTCTCCTTTGTAATTATCTATGGCCTGTTTCAGTCAATTACTATCATCCTGATCCTCTGAACATTCTAATTATCTATGTCCTGTTTCAGTCAATTACTATCATTCTGATCCTCTCTCCTTTGTAATTATCTATGTCCTGTTTCAGTCAATTACTATCATCCTGATCCTCTGTCCATTCTAATAATCTATGTCCTGTTTCATTCAATTACTATCATCCTGATCCTCTGTTCATTCTAATTATTTATGTCCTGTTTCTGTCAATTACTATCATCCTGATCCTCTGTCCATTCTAATTATCTATGTCCTGTTTCAGTCAATTACTATCATCCTGATCCTCTGTCCAATCTAATTATCTATGTCCTGTTTCAGTCAATTACTATCACCCTGATCCTCTGTCCATTCTAATTATCTATGTCCTGTTTCAGTCAATTACTATCATCCTCATCCTCTGTCCATTCTAATTATCTATGTCCTGTTTCAGTCAATTACTATCATCCTGATCCTCTGTCCATTCTAATTATCTATGTCCTGTTTCAGTCAATTACTATCATCCTGATCCTCTTCCATTCTAATTATCTATGTCCTGTTTCAGTCAATTACTATCATCCAGATCCTCTGTTCATTCTAATTATTTATGTCCTGTTTCTGTCAATTACTATCATCCTGATCCTCTGTCCATTCTAATTATCTATGTCCTGTTTCAGTCAATTACTATCATCCTGATCCTCTCTCCTTTGTAATTATCTATGTCCTGTTTCAGTCAATTACTATCATCCTGATCATCTGTCTATTCTAATTATCTATGTCCTGTTTCAGTCAATTACTACCATCCTGATCCTCTGTCCATTCTAATTATCTATGTCCTGTTTCAGTCAATTACTATCATCCTGATGCTCTGTCCATTCTAATTATCTATGTCCTGTTTCAGTCAATTACTATCATCCTGATCATCTCTCCTTTGTAATTATCTATGGCCTGTTTCAGTCAATTACTATCATCCTGATCCTCTGAACATTCTAATTATCTATGTCCTGTTTCAGTCAATTACTATCATCCTGATCCTCTCTCCTTTGTAATTATTTATGTCCTGTTTCAGTCAATTACTATCATCCTGATCCTCTGTCCATTCTAATAATCTATGTGCTGTTTCATTCAATTACTATCATCCTGATCCTCTGAACATTCTAATTATTTATGTCCTGTTTCTGTCAATTACTATCATCCTGATCCTCTGTCCATTCTAATTATCTATGTCCTGTTTCAGTCAATTACTATCATCCTGATCCTCTGTCCAATCTGATTATCTATGTCCTGTTTCAGTCAATTACTATCACCCTGATACTCTGTCCATTCTAATTATCTATGTCCTGTTTCAGTCAATTACTATCATCCTCATCCTCTGTCCATTCTAATTATCTATGTCCTGTTTCAGTCAATTACTATCATCCTGATCCTCTGTCCATTCTAATTATCTATGTCCTGTTTCAGTCAATTACTATCATCCTGATCCTCTTCCATTCTAATTATCTATGTCCTGTTTCATTCAATTAGTATCATCCTGATCCTCTGTCCATTCTAATTATCTATGTCCTGTTTCAGTCAATTACTATCATCCTGATCCTCTGTCCATTCTAATTATCTATGTCCTGTTTCAGTCAATTACTATCATCCTGATCCTCTTCCATTCTAATTATCTATGTCCTGTTTCATTCAATTACTATCATCCTGATCCTCTGTCCATTCTAATTATGTTGTCCTGTTTCAGTCAATTACTATCATCCTGATCCTCTGTCCATTCTAATTATGTTGTCCTGTTTCAGTCAATTACTATCATCCTGATCCTCTGTCCATTCTAATTATCTATGTCCTGTTTCAGTCAATTACTATCATCCTGATCCACTGTCCGTTCTAATTATATATGTCCTGTTTCAGCCAATTACAATCATCCTGACTCTCTGTCCATTCTAATTATCTATGTCCTGTTTCAGTCAATTACTATCATCCTGATCCTCTGTCCGTTCTAATTATATATGTCCTGTTTCAGCCAATTACAATCATCCTGATTCTCTGTCCATTCTAATTATCTATGTCCTGTTTCAGTCAATTACTATCATCCTGATCCTCTGTCCATTCTAATTATCTATGTACTGTTTCAGTCAATTACTATCATCCTGATCCTCTTCCATTCTAATTATCTATGTCCTGTATCATTCAATTACTATCATCCTGATCCTCTGTCCATTCTAATTATGTTGTCCTGTTTCATTCAATGACTATCATCCTGATCCTCTGTCCATTCTAATTATCTATGTCCTGTTTCAGTCAATTACTATCATCCTGATCCTCTTCCATTCTAATTATCTATGTCCTGTTTCATTCAATTACTATCATCCTGATCCTCTGTCCATTCTAATTATGTTGTCCTGTTTCATTCAATTACTATCATCCTGATCCTCTGTCCGTTCTAATTATATATGTCCTGTTTCAGCCAATTACAATCATCCTGACTCTCTGTCCATTCTAATTATCAATGTCCTGTTTCAGCCAATTACAATCATCCTGACTCTCTGTCCATTCTAATTATCTATGTCCTGTTTCAGTCAATTACTATCATCCTGATCCTCTGTCCGTTCTAATTATATATGTCCCGTTTCAGCCAATTACAATCATCCTGACTCTCTGTCCATTCTAATTATCTATGTCCTGTTTCATTCAATTACTACCATCCTGATCCTCTGTCCATTCTAATTATCTATGTCCTGTTTCAGTCAATTACTATCATCCTGATCCTCTGTCCATTCTAATTATCTATGTCCTGATTCAGTCAATTACTATCATCCTGATCCTCTCTCCTTTGTAATTATCTATGTCCTGTTTCAGTCAATTACTATCATCCTGATCCTCTGAACATTCTAATTATCTATGTCCTCTTTCAGTCAATTACTATCATCCTGATCCTCTCACCTTTGTAATTATCTATGTCCTGTTTCAGTCAATTACTATCATCCTGATCCTCTGTCCATTCTAATAATCTATGTCCTGTTTCATTCAATTACTATCATCCTGATCCTCTGTTCATTCTAATTATTTATGTCCTGTTTCTGTCAATTACTATCATCCTGATCCTCTGTCCATTCTAATTATCTATGTCCTGTTTCAGTCAATTACTATCATCCTGATCCTCTGTCCATTCTAATTATCTATTTCCTGTTTCAGTCAATTACTATCACCCTGATCCTCTGTGTATTCTAATTATCTATGTCCTGTTTCAGTCAATTACTGCCATCCTGATCCTCTGTCCATTCTAATTATCTATGTCCTGTTTCAGTCAATTACTATCATCCTGATGCTCTGTCCATTCTAATTATCTATGTCCTGCTTCAGTCAATTACTATCATCCTGATCATCTCTCCTTTGTAATTATCTATGGCCTGTTTCAGTCAATTACTATCATCCTGATCCTCTGAACATTCTAATTATCTATGTCCTGTTTCAGTCAATTACTATCATTCTGATCCTCTCTCCTTTGTAATTATCTATGTCCTGTTTCAGTCAATTACTATCATCCTGATCCTCTGTCCATTCTAATAATCTATGTCCTGTTTCATTCAATTACTATCATCCTGATCCTCTGTTCATTCTAATTATTTATGTCCTGTTTCTGTCAATTACTATCATCCTGATCCTCTGTCCATTCTAATTATCTATGTCCTGTTTCAGTCAATTACTATCATCCTGATCCTCTGTCCAATCTAATTATCTATGTCCTGTTTCAGTCAATTACTATCACCCTGATCCTCTGTCCATTCTAATTATCTATGTCCTGTTTCAGTCAATTACTATCATCCTCATCCTCTGTCCATTCTAATTATCTATGTCCTGTTTCAGTCAATTACTATCATCCTGATCCTCTGTCCATTCTAATTATCTATGTCCTGTATCATTCAATTACTATCATCCTGATCCTCTGTCCATTCTAATTATGTTGTCCTGTTTCATTCAATGACTATCATCCTGATCCTCTGTCCATTCTATTTATCTATGTCCTGTTTCAGTCAATTACTATCATCCTGATCCTCTTCCATTCTAATTATCTATGTCCTGTTTCATTCAATTACTATCATCCTGATCCTCTGTCCATTCTAATTATGTTGTCCTGTTTCATTCAATTACTATCATCCTGATCCTCTGTCCGTTCTAATTATATATGTCCTGTTTCAGCCAATTACAATCATCCTGACTCTCTGTCCATTCTAATTATCAATGTCCTGTTTCAGCCAATTACAATCATCCTGACTCTCTGTCCATTCTAATTATCTATGTCCTGTTTCAGTCAATTACTATCATCCTGATCCTCTGTCCGTTCTAATTATATATGTCCCGTTTCAGCCAATTACAATCATCCTGACTCTCTGTCCATTCTAATTATCTATGTCCTGTTTCATTCAATTACTACCATCCTGATCCTCTGTCCATTCTAATTATCTATGTCCTGTTTCAGTCAATTACTATCATCCTGATCCTCTGTCCATTCTAATTATCTATGTCCTGATTCAGTCAATTACTATCATCCTGATCCTCTCTCCTTTGTAATTATCTATGTCCTGTTTCAGTCAATTACTATCATCCTGATCCTCTGAACATTCTAATTATCTATGTCCTCTTTCAGTCAATTACTATCATCCTGATCCTCTCACCTTTGTAATTATCTATGTCCTGTTTCAGTCAATTACTATCATCCTGATCCTCTGTCCATTCTAATAATCTATGTCCTGTTTCATTCAATTACTATCATCCTGATCCTCTGTTCATTCTAATTA
This sequence comes from Heterodontus francisci, assembly GCF_036365525.1. NCBI lineage: Eukaryota > Metazoa > Chordata > Chondrichthyes > Heterodontiformes > Heterodontidae > Heterodontus > Heterodontus francisci. Next base: position 52,028 of record NW_027142348.1, on the reverse strand, counting down.
TTTATGTCCTGTTTCTGTCAATTACTATCATCCTGATCCTCTGTCCATTCTAATTATCTATGTCCTGTTTCAGTCAATTACTATCATCCTGATCCTCTGTCCATTCTAATTATCTATGTCCTGTTTCAGTCAATTACTATCACCCTGATCCTCTGTGTATTCTAATTATCTATGTCCTGTTTCAGTCAATTACTGCCATCCTGATCCTCTGTCCATTCTAATTATCTATGTCCTGTTTCAGTCAATTACTATCATCCTGATGCTCTGTCCATTCTAATTATCTATGTCCTGCTTCAGTCAATTACTATCATCCTGATCATCTCTCCTTTGTAATTATCTATGGCCTGTTTCAGTCAATTACTATCATCCTGATCCTCTGAACATTCTAATTATCTATGTCCTGTTTCAGTCAATTACTATCATTCTGATCCTCTCTCCTTTGTAATTATCTATGTCCTGTTTCAGTCAATTACTATCATCCTGATCCTCTGTCCATTCTAATAATCTATGTCCTGTTTCATTCAATTACTATCATCCTGATCCTCTGTTCATTCTAATTATTTATGTCCTGTTTCTGTCAATTACAATCATCCTGACTCTCTGTCCATTCTAATTATCTATGTCCTGTTTCAGTCAATTACTATCATCCTGATCCTCTGTCCATTCTAATTATCTATGTCCTGTTTCAGTCAATTACTATCATCCTGATCCTCTTCCATTCTAATTATCTATGTCCTGTTTCATTCAATTACTATCATCCTGATCCTCTGTCCATTCTAATTATCTATGTCCTGTTTCAGTCAATTACTATCATCCTGATCCTCTGTCCATTCTAATTATCTATGTCCTGTTTCAGTCAATTACTATCATCCTGATCCTCTGTCCATTCTAATTATCTATGTCCTGTTTCAGTCAATTACTATCATCCTGATCCTCTGTCCGTTCTAATTATATATGTCCTGTTTCAGCCAATTACAATCATCCTGACTCTCTGTCCATTCTAATTATCTATGTCCTGTTTCAGTCAATTACTGCCATCCTGATCCTCTGTCCATTCTAATTATCTATGTCCTGTTTCAGTCAATTACTATCATCCTGATGCTCTGTCCATTCTAATTATCTATGTCCTGCTTCAGTCAATTACTATCATCCTGATCATCTCTCCTTTGTAATTATCTATGGCCTGTTTCAGTCAATTACTATCATCCTGATCCTCTGAACATTCTAATTATCTATGTCCTGTTTCAGTCAATTACTATCATTCTGATCCTCTCTCCTTTGTAATTATCTATGTCCTGTTTCAGTCAATTACTATCATCCTGATCCTCTGTCCATTCTAATAATCTATGTCCTGTTTCATTCAATTACTATCATCCTGATCCTCTGTTCATTCTAATTATTTATGTCCTGTTTCTGTCAATTACTATCATCCTGATCCTCTGTCCATTCTAATTATCTATGTCCTGTTTCAGTCAATTACTATCATCCTGATCCTCTGTCCAATCTAATTATCTATGTCCTGTTTCAGTCAATTACTATCACCCTGATCCTCTGTCCATTCTAATTATCTATGTCCTGTTTCAGTCAATTACTATCATCCTCATCCTCTGTCCATTCTAATTATCTATGTCCTGTTTCAGTCAATTACTATCATCCTCATCCTCTGTCCATTCTAATTATCTATGTCCTGTTTCAGTCAATTACTATCATCCTGATCCTCTTCCATTCTAATTATCTATGTCCTGTTTCATTCAATTACTATCATCCTGATCCTCTGTCCATTCTAATTATGTTGTCCTGTTTCATTCAATTACTATCATCCTGATCCTCTGTCCGTTCTAATTATATATGTCCTGTTTCAGCCAATTACAATCATCCTGACTCTCTGTCCATTCTAATTATCAATGTCCTGTTTCAGCCAATTACAATCATCCTGACTCTCTGTCCATTCTAATTATCTATGTCCTGTTTCAGTCAATTACTATCATCCTGATCCTCTGTCCGTTCTAATTATATATGTCCCGTTTCAGCCAATTACAATCATCCTGACTCTCTGTCCATTCTAATTATCTATGTCCTGTTTCATTCAATTACTACCATCCTGATCCTCTGTCCATTCTAATTATCTATGTCCTGTTTCAGTCAATTACTATCATCCTGATCCTCTGTCCATTCTAATTATCTATGTCCTGATTCAGTCAATTACTATCATCCTGATCCTCTCTCCTTTGTAATTATCTATGTCCTGTTTCAGTCAATTACTATCATCCTGATCCTCTGAACATTCTAATTATCTATGTCCTCTTTCAGTCAATTACTATCATCCTGATCCTCTCACCTTTGTAATTATCTATGTCCTGTTTCAGTCAATTACTATCATCCTGATCCTCTGTCCATTCTAATAATCTATGTCCTGTTTCATTCAATTACTATCATCCTGATCCTCTGTTCATTCTAATTATTTATGTCCTGTTTCTGTCAATTACTATCATCCTGATCCTCTGTCCATTCTAATTATCTATGTCCTGTTTCAGTCAATTACTATCATCCTGATCCTCTGTCCATTCTAATTATCTATGTCCTGTTTCAGTCAATTACTATCACCCTGATCCTCTGTGTATTCTAATTATCTATGTCCTGTTTCAGTCAATTACTGCCATCCTGATCCTCTGTCCATTCTAATTATCTATGTCCTGTTTCAGTCAATTACCATCATCCTGATGCTCTGTCCATTCTAATTATCTATGTCCTGCTTCAGTCAATTACTATCATCCTGATCATCTCTCCTTTGTAATTATCTATGGCCTGTTTCAGTCAATTACTATCATCCTGATCCTCTGAACATTCTAATTATCTATGTCCTGTTTCAGTCAATTACTATCATTCTGATCCTCTCTCCTTTGTAATTATCTATGTCCTGTTTCAGTCAATTACTATCATCCTGATCCTCTGTCCATTCTAATAATCTATGTCCTGTTTCATTCAATTACTATCATCCTGATCCTCTGTTCATTCTAATTATTTATGTCCTGTTTCTGTCAATTACAATCATCCTGACTCTCTGTCCATTCTAATTATCTATGTCCTGTTTCAGTCAATTACTATCATCCTGATCCTCTGTCCATTCTAATTATCTATGTCCTGTTTCAGTCAATTACTATCATCCTGATCCTCTTCCATTCTAATTATCTATGTCCTGTTTCATTCAATTACTATCATCCTGATCCTCTGTCCATTCTAATTATCTATGTCCTGTTTCAGTCAATTACTATCATCCTGATCCTCTGTCCATTCTAATTATCTATGTCCTGTTTCAGTCAATTACTATCATCCTGATCCTCTGTCCATTCTAATTATCTATGTCCTGTTTCAGTCAATTACTATCATCCTGATCCTCTGTCCGTTCTAATTATATATGTCCTGTTTCAGCCAATTACAATCATCCTGACTCTCTGTCCATTCTAATTATCTATGTCCTGTTTCAGTCAATTACTATCATCCTGATCCTCTGTCCATTCTAATTATCTATGTCCTGTTTCAGTCAATTACTATCATCCTGATCCTCTGTCTATTCTAATTATCTATGTCCTGTTTCAGTCAATTACTATCATCCTGATCCTCAGTCCATTCTAATTATCTATGTCCTGTTTCAGTCAATTACTATCATCCTGATCCTCTGTCCATTCTAATTATCTATGTCCTGTTTCAGTCAATTACTATCATCCTGATCCTCTGTCCGTTCTAATTATATATGTCCTGTTTCAGCCAATTACAATCATCCTGACTCTCTGTCCATTCTAATTATCTATGTCCTGTTTCAGTCAATTACTATCATCCTGATCCTCTGTCCATTCTAATTATCTATGTCCTGTTTCAGTCAATTACTATCATCCTGATCCTCTTCCATTCTAATTATCTATGTCCTGTTTCATTCAATTACTATCATCCTGATCCTCTGTCCATTCTAATTATGTTGTCCTGTTTCAGTCAATTACTATCATCCTGATCCTCTGTCCATTCTAATTATCTATGTCCTGTTTCAGTCAATTACTATCATCCTGATCCTCTTCCATTCTAATTATCTATGTCCTGTTTCATTCAATTACTATCATCCTGATCCTCTGTCCATTCTAATTATGTTGTCCTGTTTCAGTCAATTACTATCATCCTGATCCTCTGTCCATTCTAATTATGTTGTCCTGTTTCAGTCAATTACTATCATCCTGATCCTCTGTCCGTTCTAATTATATATGTCCTGTTTCAGCCAATTACAATCATCCTGACTCTCTGTCCATTCTAATTATCAATGTCCTGTTTCAGTCAATTATTATCATCCTGACTCTCTGTCCGTTCTAATTATCTATGTCCTGTTTCAGTCAATTCCTATCATCCTGATCCTCTGTCCGTTCTAATTATATATGTCCTGTTTCAGCCAATTACAATCATCCTGACTCTCTGTCCATTCTAATTATCTATGTCCTGTTTCATTCAATTACTATCATCCTGACTCTCTGTCTATTCTAATTATCTATGTCCTGTTTCAGTCAATGACTATCATCCTGATCCTCTGTCCGTTCTAATTATATATGTCCTGTTTCAGTCAAATACTATCATCCTGATCCTCTGTCTACTCTAATTATCTATGTCCTGTTTCATTCAATTACTATCATCCTGATCCTCTGTCCATTCTAATTATCTGTGTCCTGTTTCAGTCAATTATTATCATCCTGATCCTCTGTCCACTCTAATTATCTACGTCCTGTTTCAGTCAATTACTATCATCCTGATCCTCAAACCATTATAATTATCTATGTCCTGTTTCAGTCAATTACTATCATCCTGATCCTCTGTCTATTCTAATTATCTATGTCCTGTTTCATTCAATTACTATCATCCTAACCCTCTGAACATACCAATTATCTCTGTCCTGTTTCAGTCAATTACTATCATCCTGATCCTCTGTCTATTCTAATTATCTATGTCCTGTTTCAGTCAATTACTATCATCCTGATCCTCTGTCCATTCTAATTATCTATGTCCTGTTTCAGTCAATTACTATCATCCTGATTCTCTGAACATTCTAATTATCTATGTCCTGTTTCAGTCAATTACTATCATCCTGATCCTCTGACCATTCTAATTATCTATGTCCTGTTACAGTCAATTACTATCATCCTCATCCTCTGACCATTCTAATTATCTATGTCCTGTTTCAGTCAATTACTATCATCCTGATCCTCTTTCCATTCTAATTATATATGTCCTATTTCAGTCAATTATATTCGTCCTCATCCTCAGTCCATTCTAATTATCTATGTCCTGTTACAGTCAATTACTACCATCCTGATCCTCTGGCCATTCTAATTATCTATGTCCTGTTTCAGTCAATTATATTCGTCCTCATCCTCAGTCCATTCTAATTATCTATGTCTTGTTACAGTCAATTACTATCATCCTGATCCTCTGTGCATTCTAATTATCTATGTCCTGTTTCAGTCAATTACTATCATCCTGATCCTCTGTCTATTCTAATTATCTATGTCCTGTTTCAGTCAATTACTATCATCCTGATCCTCTGTCCATTCTAATTATCTATGTCCTGTTTCAGTCAATTATATTCGTCCTCTTCCTCAGTCCATTCTAATTATCCATGTCGTGTTTCAGTCAATTACTATCATCCTGATCCTCTGTGCATTCTAATTATCTATGTCCTGTTTCAGTCAATTACTATCATCCTGATCCTCTGAGTATTATAATTATCTATGTCCTGTTACAGTCATTTACTATCATCCTGATCCTCTGTCTATTCTAATTATCTATGCCCTGTTTCAGTCAATTACTATCATCCTGATCCTCTGTCCATTCTAATTATCTATGTCCTGTTTCAGTCAATTATATTCGTCCTCTTCCTCAGTCCATTCTAATTATCCATGTCGTGTTTCAGTCAATTACTATCATCCTGATCCTCTGTGCATTCTAATTCTCTATGTCCTGTTTCAGTCAATTACTATCATCCTGATCCTCTGACTATTATAATTATCTATGTCCTGTTTCAGTCAATTACTATCATCCTGATCCTCTGTCTATTCTTATTATCTATGTCCTGTTTCAGTCAATTACTTTCATCATGATCCTCTGTCTATTCGAATTATCTATGTCCTGTTTCAGTCAATTACTATCATCCTGATCCTCTGTCCATTCTAATTATCTATGTCCTGTTTCAGTCAATTACTATCATCCTGATCCTCTGACCATTCTAATTATCTATGTCCTGTTACAGTCAATTACTATCATCCTCATCCTCTGACCATTCTAATTATCTATGTCCTGTTTCAGTCAATTACTATCATCCTGATCCTCTTTCCATTCTAATTATCTATGTCCTATTTCAGTCAATTATATTCGTCGTCATCCTCAGTCCATTCTAATTATCTATGTCCTGTTACAGTCAATTACTACCATCCTGATCCTCTGGCCATTCTAATTATCTATGTCCTGTTTCAGTCAATTATATTCGTCCTCATCCTCAGTCCATTCTAATTATCTATGTCCTGTTACAGTCAATTACTATCATCCTGATCCTCTGTGCATTCTAATTATCTATGTCCTGTTTCAGTCAATTACTATCATCCTGATCCTCTGTCTATTCTAAATATCTATGTCCTGTTTCAGTCAATTACTATCATCCTGATCCTCTGTCCATTCTAATTATCTATGTCCTGTTTCAGTCAATTATATTCGTCCTCTTCCTCAGTCCATTCTAATTATCCATGTCGTGTTTCAGTCAATTACTATCATCCTGATCCTCTGTGCATTCTAATTATCTATGTCCTGTTTCAGTCAATTACTATCATCCTGATCCTCTGAGTATTATAATTATCTATGTCCTGTTACAGTCATTTACTATCATCCTGATCCTCTATCTATTCTAATTATCTATGCCCTGTTTCAGTCAATTACTATCATCCTGATCCTCTGTCCATTCTAATTATATATGTCCTGTTTCAGTCAATTATATTCGTCCTCTTCCTCAGTCCATTCTAATTATCCATGTCGTGTTTCAGTCAATTACTATCATCCTGATCCTCTGTGCATTCTAATTATCTATGTCCTGTTTCAGTCAATTACTATCATCCTGATCCTCTGACTATTATAATTATCTATGTCCTGTTACAGTCAATTACTATCATCCTGATCCTCTGTCTATTCTAATTATCTATGTCCTGTTTCAGTCAATTACTATCATCATGATCCTCTGTCTATTCGAATTATCTATGTCCTGTTTCAGTCAATTACTATCATCCTGATCCTCTGTCCATTCTAATTATCTATGTCCTGTTTCAGTCAATTACTATCATCCTGATCCTCTGTCCATTCTAATTATCTATGTCCTGTTTCAGTCAATTATATTCGTTCTCATCCTCAGTCCATTCTAATTATCTATGTCCTGTTTCAGTCAATTACTATCATCCTCATCCTCTGACCATTCTAATTATCTATGTCCTGTTTCAGTCAATTACTATCATCCTGATCCTCTTTCCATTCTAATTATCTATGTCCTGCTTCAGTCAATTACTATTATCCTGATCCTCTGTCCATTCTAATTATCAATGTCCTGTTTCAGTCAATTACTATCATCCTGATCCTCTGTCCATTCTAATTATATATGTCTTGTTTCAGCCAATTACAATCATCCTGACTCTCTGTCCATTCTAATTATCTATGTCCTGTTTCAGTCAATTCCTATCATCCTGATCCTCTGTCCGTTCTAATTATATATGTCCTGTTTCAGCCAATTACAATCATCCTGACTCTCTGTCCATTCTAATTATCTATGTCCTGTTTCATTCAATTACTATCATCCTGACTCTCTGTCTATTCTAATTATCTATGTCCTGTTTCAGTCAATGACTATCATCCTGATCCTCTGTCCGTTCTAATTATATATGTCCTGTTTCAGTCAAATACTATCATCCTGATCCTCTGTCTACTCTAATTATCTATGTCCTGTTTCATTCAATTACAATCATCCTGATCCTCTGTCCATTCTAATTATCTGTGTCCTGTTTCAGTCAATTATTATCATCCTGATCCTCTGTCCATTCTAATTATCTACGTCCTGTTTCAGTCAATTACTATCATCCTGATCCTCAAACCATTATAATTATCTATGTCCTGTTTCAGTCAATTACTATCATCCTGATCCTCTGTCTATTCTAATTATCTATGTCCCGTTTCATTCAATTACTATCATCCTAACCCTCTGAACATACCAATTATCTCTGTCCTGTTTCAGTCAATTACTATCATCCTGATCCTCTGTCTATTCTAATTATCTATGTCCTGTTTCAGTCAATTACTATCATCCTGATCCTCTGTCCATTCTAATTATCTCTGTCCTGTTTCAGTCAATTACTATCGTCCTGATCCTCTGTCTATTCTAATTATCTATGTCCTGTTTCAGTCAATTACTATCATCCTGATCCTCTGTCCATTCTAATTATCTATGTCCTGCTTCAGTCAATTACTATTATCCTGATCCTCTGTCCATTCTAATTATCTATGTCCTGTTACAGCCAATTACTATCATCCTGATCCTCTGTCCATTCTAATTATCTATGTCCTGTTTCAGTCAATTATATTCGTCCTCATCCTCAGTCCATACTAATTATCTATGTCCTGTTACAGTCAATTACTATCATCCTCATCCTCTGACCATTCTAATTATCAATGTCCTGTTTCAGTCAATTACTATCATCCTGATCCTCTGTCTACTCTAATTATCTAAGTCCTGTTTCAGTCAATTACTATCATCCTGATCCTCTGTCCATTCTAATTATCTATGTCCTGTTTCACTCAATTACTATCATCCTGATCCTCTGTCCATTCTAATTATCTATGTCCTGTTTCTTTCAATTACTATCATCCTGATCCTCTGTCCATTCTAATTATGTTGTCCTGTTTCAGTCAATTACTATCACCCTGATCCTCTGTCCGTTCTAATTATATATGTCCTGTTTCAGCCAATTACAATCATCCTGACTCACTGTCCATTCTAATTATCTATGTCCTGTTTCAGTCAATTACTATCATCCTGATCCTCTGTCCGTTCTAATTATATATGTCCTGTTTCAGCCAATTACAATCATCCTGACTCTCTGTCCATTCTAATTATCTATGTCCTGTTTCAGTCAATTACTATCATCCTGATCCTCTGTCCATTCTAATTATCTATGTCCTGTTTCAGTCAATTACTATCATCCTGATCCTATGTCCATTCTAATTATCTATGTCCTGTTTCAGTCAATTACTATCATCCTGATCCTCTGTCCATTCTAATTATCTATGTCCTGTTTCAGTCAATTACTATCATCCTGATCCTCTGTCCGTTCTAATTATATATGTCCTGTTTCAGCCAATTACAATCATCCTGACTCTCTGTCCATTCTAATTATCTATGTCCTGTTGCAGTCAATTACTATCATCCTGATCCTCTGTCCATTCTAATTATCTATGTCCTGTTTCAGTCAATTACTATCATCCTGATCCTCTTCCATTCTAATTATCTATGTCCTGTTTCATTTAATTACTATCATCCTGATCCTCTGTCCATTCTAATTATGTTGTCCTGTTTCAGTCAATTACTATCATCCTGATCCTCTGTCCATTCTAATTATCTATGTCCTGTTTCAGTCAATAACTATCATCCTGATCCTCTTCCATTCTAAATATCTATGTCCTGTTTCATTCAATTACTATCATCCTGATCCTCTGTCCATTCAAATTATGTTGTCCTGTTTCAGTCAATTACTATCATCCTGATCCTCTGTCCATTCTAATTATGTTGTCCTGTTTCAGTCAATTACTATCATCCTGATCCTCTGTCCGTTCTAATTATATATGTCCTGTTTCAGCCAATTACAATCATCCTGACTCTCTGTCCATTCTAATTATCTATGTCCTGTTTCAGTCAATTACTATCATCCTGATCCTCTGTCCATTCTAATTACATATGTCCTGTTTCAGCCAATTACAATCACCCTGACTCTCTGTCCATTCTAATTATCTATGTCCTGTTTCAGTCAATTACTATCATCCTGATCCTCTGTCCGTTCTAATTATCTATGTCCTGTTTCAGTCAATTGCTATCATCCTGATCCTCTGTCTATTCTAATTATCTATGTCCTGTTTCAGTCAATTACTATCATCCTGATCCTCTGTCCATTCTAATTATCTATGTCCTGTTTCAGTCAATTACTATCATCCTGATCCTCTTCCATTCTAATTATCTATGTCCTGTTTCATTCAATTACTATCATCCTGATCCTCTGTCCATTCTAATTATGTTGTCCTGTTTCAGTCAATTACTATCATCCTGATCCTCTGTCCATTCTAATTATCTATGTCCTGTTTCAGTCAATTACTATCATCCTGATCCTCTTCCATTCTAATTATCTATGTCCTGTTTCATTCAATTACTATCATCCTGATCCTCTGTCCATTCTAATTATGTTGTCCTGTTTCAGTCAATTACTATCATCCTGATCCTCTGTCCATTCTAATTATGTTGTCCTGTTTCAGTCAATTACTATCATCCTGATCCTCTGTCCGTTCTAATTATATATGTCCTGTTTCAGCCAATTACAATCATCCTGACTCTCTGTCCATTCTAATTATCAATGTCCTGTTTCAGTCAATTACTATCATCCTGATCCTCTGTCCATTCTAATTATATATGTCCTGTTTCAGCCAATTACAATCATCCTGACTCTCTGTCCATTCTAATTATCTATGTCCTGTTTCAGTCAATTCCTATCATCCTGATCCTCTGTCCGTTCTAATTATATATGTCCTGTTTCAGCCAATTACAATCATCCTGACTCTCTGTCCATTCTAATTATCTATGTCCTGTTTCATTCAATTACTATCATCCTGACTCTCTGTCTATTCTAATTATCTATGTCCTGTTTCAGTCAATGACTATCATCCTGATCCTCTGTCCGTTCTAATTATATATGTCCTGTTTCAGTCAAATACTATCATCCTGATCCTCTGTCTACTCTAATTATCTATGTCCTGTTTCATTCAATTACTATCATCCTGATCCTCTGTCCATTCTAATTATCTGTGTCCTGTTTCAGTCAATTATTATCATCCTGATCCTCTGTCCATTCTAATTATCTACGTCCTGTTTCAGTCAATTACTATCATCCTGATCCTCAAACCATTATAATTATCTATGTCCTGTTTCAGTCAATTACTATCATCCTGATCCTCTGTCTATTCTAATTATCTATGTCCCGTTTCATTCAATTACTATCATCCTAACCCTCTGAACATACCAATTATCTCTGTCCTGTTTCAGTCAATTACTATCATCCTGATCCTCTGTCTATTCTAATTATCTATGTCCTGTTTCAGTCAATTACTATCATCCTGATCCTCTGTCCATTCTAATTATCTCTGTCCTGTTTCAGTCAATTACTATCGTCCTGATCCTCTGTCTATTCTAATTATCTATGTCCTGTTTCAGTCAATTACTATCATCCTGATCCTCTGTCTATTCTAATTATCTATGTCCCGTTTCATTCAATTACTATCATCCTAACCCTCTGAACATACCAATTATCTCTGTCCTGTTTCAGTCAATTACTATCATCCTGATCCTCTGTCTATTCTAATTATCTATGTCCTGTTTCAGTCAATTACTATCATCCTGATCCTCTGTCCATTCTAATTATCTCTGTCCTGTTTCAGTCAATTACTATCGTCCTGATCCTCTGTCTATTCTAATTATCTATGTCCTGTTTCAGTCAATTACTACCATCCTGATCCTCTGTCCATTCTAATTATCTATGTCCTGTATCAGTCAATTAATATCATCCTGATTCTCTGAACATTCTAATTATCTATGTCCTGTTTCAGTCAATTACTATCATCCTGATCCTCTGACCATTCTAATTATCTATGTCCTGTTACAGTCAATTACTATCATCCTGATCCTCTGACCATTCTAATTATCTATGTCCTGTTTCAGTCAATTACTATCATCCTGATCCTCTGTCCATTCTAATTATCTATGTCCTGTTTCAGTCAATAACTATCATCCTGATCCTCTTCCATTCTAAATATCTATGTCCTGTTTCATTCAATTACTATCATCCTGATCCTCTGTCCATTCAAATTATGTTGTCCTGTTTCAGTCAATTACTATCATCCTGATCCTCTGTCCATTCTAATTATGTTGTCCTGTTTCAGTCAATTACTATCATCCTGATCCTCTGTCCGTTCTAATTATATATGTCCTGTTTCAGCCAATTACAATCATCCTGACTCTCTGTCCATTCTAATTATCTATGTCCTGTTTCAGTCAATTACTATCATCCTGATCCTCTGTCCATTCTAATTACATATGTCCTGTTTCAGCCAATTACAATCATCCTGACTCTCTGTCCATTCTAATTATCTATGTCCTGTTTCAGTCAATTACTATCATCCTGATCCTCTGTCCGTTCTAATTATCTATGTCCTGTTTCAGTCAATTGCTATCATCCTGATCCTCTGTCTATTCTAATTATCTATGTCCTGTTTCAGTCAATTACTATCATCCTGATCCTCTGTCCATTCTAATTATCTATGTCCTGTTTCAGTCAATTACTATCATCCTGATCCTCTTCCATTCTAATTATCTATGTCCTGTTTCATTCAATTACTATCATCCTGATCCTCTGTCCATTCTAATTATGTTGTCCTGTTTCAGTCAATTACTATCATCCTGATCCTCTGTCCATTCTAATTATCTATGTCCTGTTTCAGTCAATTACTATCATCCTGATCCTCTTCCATTCTAATTATCTATGTCCTGTTTCATTCAATTACTATCATCCTGATCCTCTGTCCATTCTAATTATGTTGTCCTGTTTCAGTCAATTACTATCATCCTGATCCTCTGTCCATTCTAATTATGTTGTCCTGTTTCAGTCAATTACTATCATCCTGATCCTCTGTCCGTTCTAATTATATATGTCCTGTTTCAGCCAATTACAATCATCCTGACTCTCTGTCCATTCTAATTATCAATGTCCTGTTTCAGTCAATTACTATCATCCTGATCCTCTGTCCATTCTAATTATATATGTCTTGTTTCAGCCAATTACAATCATCCTGACTCTCTGTCCATTCTAATTATCTATGTCCTGTTTCAGTCAATTCCTATCATCCTGATCCTCTGTCCGTTCTAATTATATATGTCCTGTTTCAGCCAATTACAATCATCCTGACTCTCTGTCCATTCTAATTATCTATGTCCTGTTTCATTCAATTACTATCATCCTGACTCTCTGTCTATTCTAATTATCTATGTCCTGTTTCAGTCAATGACTATCATCCTGATCCTCTGTCCGTTCTAATTATATATGTCCTGTTTCAGTCAAATACTATCATCCTGATCCTCTGTCTACTCTAATTATCTATGTCCTGTTTCATTCAATTACTATCATCCTGATCCTCTGTCCATTCTAATTATCTGTGTCCTGTTTCAGTCAATTATTATCATCCTGATCCTCTGTCCATTCTAATTATCTACGTCCTGTTTCAGTCAATTACTATCATCCTGATCCTCAAACCATTATAATTATCTATGTCCTGTTTCAGTCAATTACTATCATCCTGATCCTCTGTCTATTCTAATTATCTATGTCCCGTTTCATTCAATTACTATCATCCTAACCCTCTGAACATACCAATTATCTCTGTCCTGTTTCAGTCAATTACTATCATCCTGATCCTCTGTCTATTCTAATTATCTATGTCCTGTTTCAGTCAATTACTATCATCCTGATCCTCTGTCCATTCTAATTATCTCTGTCCTGTTTCAGTCAATTACTATCGTCCTGATCCTCTGTCTATTCTAATTATCTATGTCCTGTTTCAGTCAATTACTATCATCCTGATCCTCTGTCCATTCTAATTATCTATGTCCTGTTTCAGTCAATTAATATCATCCTGATTCTCTGAACATTCTAATTATCTATGTCCTGTTTCAGTCAATTACTATCATCCTGATCCTCTGACCATTCTAATTATCTATGTCCTGTTACAGTCAATTACTATCATCCTGATCCTCTGACCATTCTAATTATCTATGTCCTGTTTCAGTCAATTACTATCATCCTGATCCTCTGTCCATTCTAATTATCTATGTCCTATTTCAGTCAATTATATTCGTCCTCATCCTCAGTCCATTCTAATTATCTATGTCCTGTTACAGTCAATTACTACCATCCTGATCCTCTGGCCATTCTAATTATCTATGTCCTGTTTCAGTCAATTATATTCGTCCTCATCATCAGTCCATTCTAATTATCTATGTCCTGTTACAGTCAATTACTATCATCCTGATCCTCTGTGCATTCTAATTATCTATGTCCTGTTTCAGTCAATTACTATCATCCTGATCCTCTGTCTATTCTAATTATCTATGTCCTGTTTCAGTCAATTACTATCATCCTGATCCTCTGTCCATTCTAATTATCTATGTCCAGTTTCAGTCAATTATATTCGTCCTCTTCCTCAGTCCATTCTAATTATCCATGTCGTGTTTCAGTCAATTACTATCATCCTGATCCTCTGTCCATTCTAATTATCTATGTCCTGTTTCAGTCAATTACTATCATCCTGATCCTCTGACTATTATTATTATCTATGTCCTGTTACAGTCATTTACTATCATCCTGATCCTCTGTCTATTCTAATTATCTATGCCCTGTTTCAGTCAATTACTATCATCCTGATCCTCTGTCCATTCTAATTATCTATGTCCTGTTTCAGTCAATTATATTCGTCCGCTTCCTCAGTCCATTCTAATTATCCATGTCGTGTTTCAGTCAATTACTATCATCCTGATCCTCTGTGCATTCTAATTATCTATGTCCTGTTTCAGTCAATTACTATCATCCTGATCCTCTGACTATTATAATTATCTATGTCCTGTTACAGTCAATTACTATCATCCTGATCCTCTGTCTATTCTAATTATCTATGTCCTGTTTCAGTCAATTACTATCATCATGATCCTCTGTCTATTCGAATTATCTATGTCCTATTTCAGTCAATTACTATCATCCTGATCCTCTGTCCATTCTAATTATCTATGTCCTGTTTCAGTCAATTACTATCATCCTGATCCTCTGTCCATTCTAATTATCTATGTCCTGTTTCAGTCAATTATATTCGTTCTCATCCTCAGTCCATTCTAATTATCTATGTCCTGTTTCAGTCAATTACTATCATCCTCATCCTCTGACCATTCTAATTATCTATGTCCTGTTTCAGTCAATTACTATCATCCTGATCCTCTTTCCATTCTAATTATCTATGTCCTGCTTCAGTCAATTACTATCATCCTGATCCTCTGTCCATTCTAATTATCTATGTCCTGTTACAGTCAATTACTATCATCCTGGTCCTCTGTCCATTCTAATTATCTATGTCCTGTTTCAGTCAATTATATTCGTCCTCATCCTCAGTCCATTATAATTATCTATGTCCTGTTACAGTCAATTACTATCATCCTCATCCTCTGACCATTCTAATTATCAATGTCCTGTTTCAGTCAATTACTATCATCCTGATCCTCTGTCTACTGTAATTATCTAAGTCCTGTTTCAGTCAATTACTATCATCCTGATCCTCTGTCCATTCTAATTATCTATGTCCTGTTTCAGTCAATTACTATCATCCTGATCCTCTGTCCATTCTAATTATCTATGTCCTGTTTCTTTCAATTACTATCATCCTGATCCTCTGTCCATTCTAATTATGTTGTCCTGTTTCAGTCAATTACTATCATCCTGATCCTCTGTCCGTTCTAATTATATATGTCCTGTTTCAGCCAATTACAATCATCCTGACTCACTGTCCATTCTAATTATCTATGTCCTGTTTCAGTCAATTACTATCATCCTGATCCTCTGTCCGTTCTAATTATATATGTCCTGTTTCAGCCAATTAAAATCATCCTGACTCTCTGTCCATTCTAATTATCTATGTCCTGTTTCAGTCAATTACTATCATCCTGATCCTCTGTCCATTCTAATTATCTATGTCCTGTTTCAGTCAATTACTATCATCCTGATCCTATGTCCATTCTAATTATCTATGTCCTGTTTCAGTCAATTACTATCATCCTGATCCTCTGTCCATTCTAATTATATATGTCCTGTTTCAGCCAATTACAATCATCCTGACTCTCTGTCCATTCTAATTATCTATGTCCTGTTGCAGTCAATTACTATCATCCTGATCCTCTGTCCATTCTAATTATCTATGTCCTGTTTCAGTCAATTACTATCATCCTGATCCTCTTCCATTCTAATTATCTATGTCCTGTTTCATTTAATTACTATCATCCTGATCCTCTGTCCATTCTAATTATGTTGTCCTGTTTCAGTCAATTACTATCATCCTGATCCTCTGTCCATTCTAATTATCTATGTCCTGTTTCAGTCAATAACTAGCATCCTGATCCTCTTCCATTCTAATTATCTATGTCCTGTTGCAGTCAATTACTATCATCCTGATCCTCTGTCCATTCTAATTATCTATGTCCTGTTTCAGTCAATTACTATCATCCTGATCCTCTTCCATTCTAATTATCTATGTCCTGTTTCATTTAATTACTATCATCCTGATCCTCTGTCCATTCTAATTATGTTGTCCTGTTTCAGTCAATTACTATCATCCTGATCCTCTGTCCATTCTAATTATCTATGTCCTGTTTCAGTCAATAACTATCATCCTGATCCTCTTCCATTCTAATTATCTATGTCCTGTTTCATTCAATTACTATCATCCTGATCCTCTGTCCATTCAAATTATGTTGTCCTGTTTCAGTCAATTACTATCATCCTGATCCTCTGTCCATTCTAATTATGTTGTCCTGTTTCAGTCAATTACTATCATCCTGATCCTCTGTCCGTTCTAATTATATATGTCCTGTTTCAGCCAATTACAATCATCCTGACTCTCTGTCCATTCTAATTATCTATGTCCTGTTTCAGTCAATTACTATCATCCTGATCCTCTGTCCATTCTAATTATATATGTCCTGTTTCAGTCAATTACTATCATCCTGATCCTCTGTCCATTCTAATTATCTATGTCCTGTTTCAGCCAATTACAATCATCCTGACTCTCTGTCCATTCTAATTATCTATGTCCTGTTTCAGTCAATTACTATCATCCTGATCCTCTGTCCGTTCTAATTATATATGTCCTGTTTCAGCCAATTACAATCATCCTGACTCTCTGTCCATTCTAATTATCTATGTCCTGTTTCATTCAATTACTATCATCCTGATCCTCTGTCCATTCTAATTATGCATGTCCTGTTTCAGTCAATTACTATCATCCTGATCCTCTGTCCGTTCTAATTATATATGTCCTGTTTCAGTCAATTACTATCATCCTGATCCTCTGTCTACTCTAATTATCTATGTCCTGTTTCATTCAATTACTATCATCCTGATCCTCTGTCCATTCTAATTATCTGTGTCCTGTTTCAGTCAATTATTATCATCCTGATCCTCTGTCCATTCTAATTATCTACGTCCTGTTTCAGTCAATTACTATCATCCTGATCCTCAAACCATTATAATTATCTATGTCCTGTTTCAGTCAATTACTATCATCCTGATCCTCTGTCTATTCTAATTATCTATGTCCTGTTTCATTCAATTACTATCATCCTAACCCTCTGAACATACCAATTATCTCTGTCCTGTTTCAGTCAATTACTATCATCCTGATCCTCTGTCTATTCTAATTATCTATGTCCTGTTTCAGTCAATTACTATCATCCTGATCCTCTGTCCATTCTAATTATCTCTGTCCTGTTTCAGTCAATTACTATCGTCCTGATCCTCTGTCTATTCTAATTATCTATGTCCTGTTTCAGTCAATTACTATCATCCTGATCCTCTGTCCATTCTAATTATCTATGTCCTGTTTCAGTCAATTACTATCATCCTGATCCTCTGAACATTCTAATTATCTATGTCCTGTTTCAGTCAATTACTATCATCCTGATCCTCTGTCCATTCTAATTATCTATGTCATGTTTCAGTCAATTACTATCATCCTGATCCTCTGACCATTCTAATTATCTATGTCCTGTTACAGTCAATTACTATCATCCTCATCCTCTGACCATTCTAATTATCTATGTCCTGTTTCAGTCAATTACTATCATCCTGATCCTCTGTCCATTCTAATTATCTATGTCCTATTTCAGTCAATTATTTTCGTCCTCATCCTCAGTCCATTCTAATTATCTATGTCCTGTTACAGTCAATTACTACCATCCTGATCCTCTGTCCATTCTAATTATCTATGTCCTGTTTCAGTCAATTATATTCGTCCTCATCCTCAGTCCATTCTAATTATCTATGTCCTGTTACAGTCAATTACTATCATCCTGATCCTCTGTGCATTCTAATTATCTATGTCCTGTTTCAGTCAATTACTATCATCCTGATCCTCTGTCTATTCTAATTATCTATGTCCTGTTTCAATCAATTACTATCATCCTGATCCTCTGTCCATTCTAATTATCTATGTCCTGTTTCAGTCAATTATATTCTTCCTCTTCCTCAGTCCATTCTAATTATCCATGTCGTGTTTCAGTCAATTACTATCATCCTGATCCTCTGTGCATTCTAATTATCTATGTCCTGTTTCAGTCAATTACTATCATCCTGATCCTCTGACTATTATAATTATCTATGTCCTGTTACAGTCATTTACTATCATCCTGATCCTCTGTCTATTCTAATTATCTATGTCCTGTTTCAGTCAATTACTATCATCCTGATCCTCTGTCCATTCTAATTATCTATGTCCTGTTTCAGTCAATTATATTCGTCCTCTTCCTCAGTCCATTCTAATTATCCATGTCGTGTTTCAGTCAATTACTATCATCCTGATCCTCTGTGCATTCTAATTATCTATGTCCTGTTTCAGTCAATTACTATCATCCTGATCCTCTGACTATTATAATTGTCTATGTCCTGTTACAGTCAATTACTATCATCCTGATCCTCTGTCTATTCTAATTATCTATGTCCTGTTTCAGTCAATTACTATCATCATGATCCTCTGTCTATTCGAATTATCTATGTCCTGTTTCAGTCAATTACTATCATCCTGATCCTCTGTCCATTCTAATTATCTATGTCCTGTTTCAGTCAATTACTATCATCCTGATCCTCTGTCCATTCTAATTATCTATGTCCTGTTTCAGTCAATTATATTCGTCCTCATCCTCAGTCCATTCTAATTATCTATGTCCTGTTTCAGTCAATTACTATCATCCTCATCCTCTGACCATTCTAATTATCTATGTCCTGTTTCAGTCAATTACTATCATCCTGATCCTCTGTCCATTCTAATTATCTATGTCCTGTTTCAGTCAATTATATTCGTCCTCTTCCTCAGTCCATTCTAATTATCCATGTCGTGTTTCAGTCAATTACTATCATCCTGATCCTCTTTCCATTCTAATTATCTATGTCCTGTTTCAGTCAATTACTATCATCCTGATCCTCTGTCCATTCTAATTATCTATGTCCTGTTACAGTCAATTACTATCATCCTGATCCTCTGTCCATTCTAATTATCTATGTCCTGTTTCAGTCAATTATATTCGTCCTCATCCTCAGTCCATTCTAATTATCTATGTCCTGTTCCAGTCAATTACTATCATCCTCATCCTCTGACCATTCTAATTATCAATGTCCTGTTTCAGTCAATTACTATCATCCTGATCCTCTGTCTACTCTAATTATCTAAGTCCTGTTTCAGTCAATTACTATCATCCTGATCCTCTGTCCATTCTAATTATCTATGTCCTGTTTCAGTCAATTACTATCATCCTGATCCTCTGTCTATTCTAATTATCTATGCCCTGTTTCAGTCAATTACTATCATCCTGATCCTCTGTCTATTCTAATTATCTATGTCCTGTTTCAGTCAATTACTATCATCCTGATCCTCTGTCCATTCTAATTATCTATGTCCTGTTTCAGTCAATTACTATCATCCTGATCCTCTGCCCAATCTAATTATCACTGTCCTGTTTCAGTCAATTACTATCATCCTGATCCTCTGTCTATTCTAATTATCTATGTCCTGTTTCAGTCAATTACTATCATCCTGATCCTCTGTCCATTCTAATTATCTATGTCCTGTTTCAGTCAATTACTATCATCCTGATCCTCTGTCCATTCTAATTATCACTGTCCTGTTTCAGTCAATTACTATCACCCTGATCCTCTGTCCATTCTAATTATCTATGTCCTATTTCAGTCAATTATATTCGGCCTCATCCTCAGTCCATTCTAATTAACTATGTCCTGTTACAGTCAATTACTATCATCCTGATCCTCTGTCCATTCTAATTATCTATGTCCTGTTTCAGTCAATTATATTCGTCCTCATCCTCAGTCCATTCTAATTATCTATGTCCTGTTACAGTCAATTACTATCATCCTGATCCTCTGTCCATTCTAATTATCTATGTCCTGTTTCAGTCAATTATATTCGTCCTCATCCTCAGTCCATTCTAATTATCTATGTCCTGTTTCAGTCAATTAATATCATCCTGATTCTCTGTCCATTCTAATTATCTATGTCCTGTTACAGTCAATTACTATCATCCTGATCCTCTGTCCATTCTAATTATCTATGTCCTGTTTCAGTCAATTACTATCATCCTGATCCTCTGATCACTCTAATTATCTATGTCCTGTTTCAGTCAATTACTATCATCCTGATCCTCTGACCATTCTAATTATCTATGTCCTGTTTCAGTCAATTACTATCATCCTGATCCTCTGACTATTATAATTATCTATGTCCTGTTACAGTCAATTACTATCATCCTGATCCTCTGTCTATTCTAATTATCTATGTCCTGTTTCAGTCAATTACTATCATCATGATCCTCTGTCTATTCGAATTATCTATGTCCTGTTTCAGTCAATTACTATCATCCTGATCCTCTGTCCATTCTAATTATCTATGTCCTGTTTCAGTCAATTACTATCATCCTGATCCTCTGTCTATTCTAATTATCTATGTCCTGTTTCAGTCAATTACTATCATCCTGATCCTCTGTCCATTCTAATTATCTATGTCCTGTTTCAGTCAATTACTATCATCCTGATCCTCTGTCTATTCTAATTATCTATGTCCTGTTTCAGTCAATTACTATCATCCTGATCCTCTTCCCATTCTAATTATCTATGTCCTGTTTCAGTCAATTACTATCATCCTGATCCTCTGTCCATTCTAATTATCTATGTCCTGTTTCAGTCAATTACTATCATCCTGATCCTCTGTCCATTCTAATTATCTATGTCCTGTTTCAGTCAATTACTATCGTCCTGATCCTCTGTCTATTCTAATTATCTATGTCCTGTTTCAGTCAATTACTATCATCCTGATCCTCTGTCCATTCTAATTATCTATGTCCTGTTTCAGTCAATTACTATCATCCTGATCCTCTGTCCATTCTAATTATCAATGTCCTGTTTCAGTCAATTACTGTCATCCAGATCCTCTGTCCATTCTAATTATCTATGTCCTGTTTCAGTCAATTACTATCATCCTGATCCTCTGTCCATTCTAATTATCTATGTCCTGTTTCAGTCAATTACTATCATCCTGATCCTCTGTCCATTCTAATTATCTATGTCCTGTTTCAGTCAATTACTCTCATCCTGATCCTCTGTCTATTCTAATTATCTATGTCCTGTTTCAGTCAATTACTATCATCCTGATCCCCTGTCTATTCTAATTATCTATGTCCTGTTTCAGTCAATTACTATCATCCTGATCCTCTGTCCATTCTAATTATCTATGTCCCGTATCAGTCAATTACTATCATCCTGACTCTCTGTCTATTCTAATTATCTATGTCCTGTTTCAGTCAATTACTATCATCCTGATCCTGTGTCCATTCTAATTATCTATGTCCTGTTTCAGTCAATTACTATCATCCTGATCCTCTTTCCATTCTAATTATCTATGTCCTGTTTCAGTCAATTACTATCATCCTGATCCTCTGTCCATTCTAATTATCTACGTCCTGTTTCAGTCAATTACTCTCATCCTGATCCTCTGTCTATTCTAATTATCTATGTCCTGTTTCAGTCAATTACTATCATCCTGATCCTCCGTCTATTCTAATTATCTATGTCCTGTTTCAGTCAATTACTATCATCCTGATCCTCTGTCTATTCTAATTATCTATGTCCTGTTTCAGTCAATTACTATCATCCTGATCCTCTGTCCATTCTAATTATCTATGTCCTGTTTCAGTCAATTACTATCGTCCTGATCCTCTGTCTATTCTAATTATCTATGTCCTGTTTCAGTCAATTACTATCATCCTGATCCTCTGTCCATTCTAATTATCTATGTCCTGTTTCAGTCAATTACTATCATCCTGATCCTCTGTCCATTCTAATTATCAATGTCCTGTTTCAGTCAATTACTGTCATCCAGATCCTCTGTTCATTCTAATTGTCTATGTCCTGTTTCAGTCAATTACTATCATCCTGATCCTCTGTCCATTCTAATTATCTATGTCCTGTTTCAGTCAATTACTATCATCCTGATCCTCTGTCCATTCTAATTATCTATGTCCTGTTTCAGTCAATTACTCTCATCCTGATCCTCTGTCTATTCTAATTATCTATGTCCTGTTTCAGTCAATTACTATCATCCTGATCCCCTGTCTATTCTAATTATCTATGTCCTGTTTCAGTCAATTACTATCATCCTGATCCTCTGTCCATTCTAATTATCTATGTCCTGTATCAGTCAATTACTATCATCCTGACTCTCTGTCTATTCTAATTATCTATGTCCTGTTTCAGTCAATTACTATCATCCTGATCCTGTGTCCATTCTAATTATCTATGTCCTGTTTCAGTCAATTACTATCATCCTGATCCTCTTTCCATTCTAATTATCTATGTCCTGTTTCAGTCAATTACTATCATCCTGATCCTCTGTCCATTCTAATTATCTACGTCCTGTTTCAGTCAATTACTCTCATCCTGATCCTCTGTCCATTCTAATTATCTATGTCCTGTTTCAGTCAATTACTATCATCCTGATCCTCTGTCTATTCTAATTATCTATGTCCTGTTTCAGTCAATTACTATCATCCTGATCCTCCGTCTATTCTAATTATCTATGTCCTGTTTCAGTCAATTACTATCATCCTGATCCTCTGTCTATTCTAATTATCTATGTCCGATTGCAGTCAATTTCTATCATCCTGATCCTCTGTCCATTCTAATTATCTATGTCCTGTTTCAGTCAATTGCTATCATCCTGATCCTCTGTCCATTCTAATTATCTATGTCCTGTTTCAGTCAATTACTTTCATCCTGATCCTCTGTCCATTCGAATTATCTATGTCCTGTTTCAGTCAATTACTATCATCCTGATCCTCTGTCCATTCTAATTATCTATGTCCTGTTTCAATCAATTGCTATCATCCTTTTCCTCTGTCCATTCTAATTATCTATGTCCTGTTTCATTCTATTACTGTCATCCTGATCCTCTGTCTATTCTAATTATCTATGTCCTGTTTCAGTCAATTACTATCTTCCTGATCCTCTGTCTATTCTAATTATATATGTCCTGTTTCAGTCAATTGCTATCATCCTGATCCTCTGTCTATTCTAATTATCTATGTCCTGTTTCAGTCAATTACTATCGTCCTGATCCTCTGTCTATTCTAATTATCTATGTCCTGTTTCAGTCAATTACTATCATCCTGATCCTCTGACCATCCTAACCTATCTATGTCCTGTTTCAGTCAATTGCTATCATCCTGACTGTCTGTCCATTCTGCTAAACTATCCATGTCCTGTTTCAGTCAATTGCTATCATCCTGACTGCCTGTCCATTCTGCTAACCTATCCATGTCCTGTATCAGTCAATTACTATGATCCTGACAGTCTCTCCATTTGTCTGTGTCTATTCTGCTAACCTATCTATGTCCTGTTTCAGTCAATTACAAAAATCTGTGATGTTGGGACTTCCGGAGTAGGCCGAGATGGATCATCAACTCGGCGCTTCTGGCTGAAGATTTTTGCAAATGCTTCAGCTTGTTTTTTTCTCTGATGTGCTGGGCTCCCCCATTATTGAGAAAGGGGATATTTGTGGAGCTATCTCCTCCAGTTAGTTGTTTAGTTGTCCATCACCATTCACGGCTGGATGTGGCAAGACTGCAGATCTTAGATCTGATCCGTTGGTTATGGAATCGCTAATATCTGTCTATCACATGCTGCCTATGCCGTTTGGCACGTAGATATTCCTGCGTTGTGGCTTCACCTGGTCGACACCTCATTTTGAGGTATGCCTGGTGCTACTCCTGGCATGCCCTCCTACACTCTTCATTGAATCCCATGTGCTTTAATTTTGCACGCTAACTTCTTACGTGGGATCTTATCAAAATCCTTCGGAAATCCCAATACATCACATCCACTCGTTATATCTTTTCTATTCTGTGAGTTACATCCTCAAAAAATCCCAGTGGATTTGCCAAGAATGGTTTCCCTTTCAGAAATTCATGTTGACTGTGTCCGATCCTGTCTTTGTTTTGCGTGTGCTCTGTTATTACATCTTTTATAATGTTCTCTCGCATTTTCCCCACTACTTATGTCAGGCCTACCAGTCAATAATTCCCTGTTGTGTCTCTACCACCGTTTTTAAAAAGTGGTGTTACATTAGCTAACCTGCAATCCATTGGAACTCTTCCAGAGTCTATCGAAATTTGAAGACTGGCCAGCAATGCATTTACTATTTCTCGAGTCACTTCCTTAAGTACTTTGGGATGTAGATTATCAGGCCCTGGGGATTTATCAGCCTTCAATACCATCAATTTACCCAACACCATTTCCCTACTAATACTGATTTCATACCGTCCCTCCTTCTTACTAGACCCTATGTTCCCCAACATTACTGGGAGGTAATTTGTGTCCTCCTTTGTGAAGACAGAACCAAAGTATGTATTTAATTGGTCTACGATTTCTTTGTTCCCCATTACTTCCAAACAGCATTTGATGAAGTGTCATTTAACAGGCTTGTCAATAAAGATAAAGCCCATGGAATAAAAGGGACAAAGTTGTCTGCATGAACAGAAGCAGAGAGAGGGGGTGAAAGGTTGTTTTTAGACTGGAAGAAGTTTCCCCAGGGGTCGTTACTGGGTCTGCTACTTTTCATGATATATATTAAACACTTGGACTTGAGTGTAAATGGAACAATTTCAAACTTTACACTTGGCACAAAACTTGGAAGTGTACTGCGCAATGAGGATGATAGTAACAGACATCAAGTGGATGTAGACAGGTTGGTGGAATGGACGGACACGTGGCAGATAAACTTTAACAGAAGCGCAAATTGATACATTTTCATTGGACGGAGAGGAGAGGCAATGGAAACTAAAGGGTGTAATTTTAATGGGTGTGCAGCAACAGAGTGGATGCATGTGAATAGTTCAATGGCAGGACATATAGATGAGCTTGTTAAAAATGACATGCTGTGTGACTGTTACAAAGACAAACTATCCCTCCTTATCCTTCACAAACTTACTGCAGTCTGTGACAATGTTCGTAACAGCATCTTCCTCCCACACCTCTCCATTGTCGTCCAGCTGGAAGGAAATGCTGTTACCTTTTTATTATTTCATGGGATGTGGGCATCGCTGGCTAAACCAACATTCATTGCCCATCACTAATTGCCTTTGAAAAGGTTGTGTTAAGCTGCCTCCTTGATCCGCTGCAGTCCATCTGGTGCCGGTACACCCACAGTACTATTTAGGAAGGGAGTTCCAGGATTTTGACCCAGTGACATAAAGGAACAGCGATAGAGTTTCATTTCAGGATGGTAAGTGACTTGGAGGGGAACTTGCAGGTGGTGGTGTTCCCATGCATCGCTGCCATTGTCCTTCTAAGTTGTAGAGGTCGTGGGTTTGGAAGGTGCTGTCTAAGAAGCCTTGGTGCGTTGCTACAGTGCATCTTGTAGATGGTACACACTGCTGCCCCTGTGCTGGTGGTGAGGGAGTGCATGGCACCCCAATCACAACAATCAAGCGGGCTGTTTTGTCCTGGATGGTGTTGACCTCCTGGAGTGTTGTTGGTGCTGCACTCATCCAGGCAAGTGGACAGTATTTCATAACGCTCCTGACTTGTGCCTTGCAAATGGTGTACAGGCTTTGGGGAGTCAGGAGGTGAGTTACTCTCTGCAGCATTCCTAGCCTTTGACCTGCTCTTGTAGCTGCAATTCAGCTTCTGTTCAATGGTAACCCCTAGGATGCTGATTGTGGGAGATTCAGCGATGGTAATGCCGTTGAATGTCAAGGGGAGATGGTTAGATTCTCTCTTATTGGAAATAATTGTGTCCTGGCACTTGTGTGTCATGAATGTTACTTCCCACTTATCAGCACAAGCCTGAATGTTGTCCAGGTCTTGCTGCATATGTCTGTCTTCAGTATCTGAGCAGTTGTGAATCGTGATCATCATTGTACAGTCATCAGTGAACTTTCCCACTTCTGACCTTATGATTGAAGAGGGTCATTGATGAAGCAGCTGAAGATGTTTGGGCCTAGGACACTACCCTGAGGAACTCCTGCAGTGATGTCCTGGAACTGAGATGATTGACCTCCAACAACCACAACCATCTTCCTTTATTCTGGGTTAGGAATGACTCCAACCAGTTGATTTCTCCCATTGACTTCTGCTTAGCTAGGTTCCATTCATAGCTAAAAGAACAGAAAATGTTGTGAATACTCAGCTTGTCTGGCAGCATCTGTGGAGAGAGAAGCAGAGTTAATGTTTCATGTTGATGACCTTTCATCAAAACCGACAACGGTCAGAAATGTCAAGGGTTTTGAACAAGTGAAAGGTGGGGAAGAGCAACAAAAAGGAGGGTCTGAATAGGACCGAGGGCAGAGATATTAAATGACATAAAACAAGATATTTGTTCAGAGAGAGTGTTAATGGCTGAATAATGAACTGCTCTGTCTGAAAGCAAAAGCATGAAAAACAAGTTTAAGATCATGTGACGGTGTGACATTGTTGAACTCAGTGTTGATCCAGAGGCTCTAAAGTGTCTAATTGGAAGATGAGGTTCTGTTCCTCAAGCTTGAATTGAGCTTCACTGGAACACTGCAGCAGGTGGAGGTCAGAAATGTCAGAGTGGCAGTAGGGCAGTGAATTAAAATGGCAAGTGACCAGAAGCCCGGGATTCGGCTGACTGAGTGGACAGGCCCCACAAAGCGGTCACTCAATCTTTATTTGGTCTACCCAATGTTTTCTTTTTGTTACTCGTTAATGGGATGTGTTCATCACTGACTAGAACAGCATTTTTAGGCCATCCTTAAGGGAGAGGAGACCGCATTGTGAGCAGCGAATACTGTATACTAAATTGAAAGAAGTACTAATAAATTGCTGCTTCACCTGAAAGGAATGTTTAGGGCCTTGGATAGTGAGGAGAGAGGAGGTAAAAGGGCAGATATGACACCTTCTGTGATTGCATGGGAAGGTGCCGTGGGAAGGGGAAAAGGTGTTGGGGGTGAGGGAGGAGTGGTCCAGGGTGTCACGGAGGGAACAATCCCTTCAGAATGCTGACAGCGGAGGATGGGGGGAAGGAGCGCTTGGTAGTGGCATCACATTGGAGGTGGCAGAAATGGTGGAAAGTGATACTTTGGATGTGGAGGCTGATGGGGTGGAAAGTGAAGACAAGATGAACCCTTTCACAGGTCTGGGAGGGAGGGGAAGGGGTGAGGGTAAAGGTGCGGAAAATGGGTCAGACCCAGTTGATGGCCCTGTCAACCACAGTGGGGGGGGGGGGGGGTGGATCCTCACTGGAGGAAAAAGGAAGAATTATCAGAAGTGTTGTTGTGGAATCTGCTCTCATCAGAGCAGATGCGATGGAGAAATGGGGAGAATGGAATGGAGTCCTGACAGGAGGCAGGGTGTGAAGAAACGTAGTCGAGGTCGCTGTGAGACTCACTGGGCTTATAATGGATATTATTGGGCAGCCTATCCCAAGAGATGGAGACAGAAAAGTCGAGGAAGGGAAGTGTTGGAGATGGACAACAAGAAGGTGAAAAAAGGGTGAAAATTGGAAGCAATGTTGATAAAAGTTTCCAGTTCGAGATGGGAGCAGGAAACAGCACCGATACAGTTATCAATGCACCAGAAGAAAGAGCTCAGGGAGGGTACCTGAGTCGGACTGGAACAAGGAATGTTCAAGATATGCGATAATAAGACGGGCATAGTTAAGACACATGCGGGTACCCATAGCAACACCATTTACTTGAAGTTCAGCTATGAAGAGAGACTGGTTGTTTTCCTCAGAGCAGAGAATGCTGAGGGGGGACCTGATTGAGGTATACAAAATTATGAGCGGCATAGATTGGGTAGATGGGAAGAAACATTTCCCATAACAGAGGTGTCAATAACCAGGGGGCATAGATTTAAGGTAGGGAGCAGGAGCTTTAGAGGAGTTTTGAGGAAAGATGTTGTCACCCAGAGGGTGGTTGGAATCTGGAACCCATGCCTGAAGGGATGGAAGAGGCAGGAATGCTCACAACATTTAAGAAGTATTTAGATGATCACTTGAAACGCCATAACCTACAAGGCTACGGGCCAAGTGCTGGAAAATGGGATTAGAATAGTTAGGTGCTTGATGGCCAGCATGGACATGATGGGCCGAAGGACCTGTTTCTGTGCTGTGTAACTCTATGACTCTATGAAATGAGTGGAGTTGAAGGAGAAGTTGTTCAATGTGAGAACAGGTTCAGCCAGGCGGAGGAGGGTGGTGGTGGATGGGAACTGGTTAGGCCTCTGTTCAAGGAAGAAGCGGAGAGCCCTCAAACCGTGCTGGTCGGGGATGGTGGTATAGAGGGAGTGGACGTCCATAGTGAAGAGGAGGTGGTTAGGGCCAGGAAACTGGAAATTATCGTAGTCCGTCCAAAGAATAACGTAAGTAGGAGGGAAGAGACTTGTCAAGGGGAGAAAAAATCGAGCCAAGATAGGAAGAAATAAGTTAAGTGGGACAGGAACAGTCTAAAAAGATGAGTCCACTAGGATAGTCATGTATGTGGATTTTAGGAAGGAGGTAGAAGTGGACTGTCTGGGGTTGTGTGACTGAGGGTGGAAGCTGCAGAGGGACAAAGTCTGGAGAAGATGAGGTCAGTGACAGTGTCCAGCAGACAGCGTCTTGATGTTCTGTGGTGGGGTCATGATCCAGGGGGAGGTTGGAAGAAGTGTTTGAGAGTTGGCGCTGAGCCTTTGCAAGGTAGAGGTTGGGACGCCAGACAAAAACAGCAACACCGTTATCTGCAGGTGTCATCGCCATGTCAGGGTTAGACCTGAGAGAATGGGGTGCGGCAAATTCAGAGGGAGACAGGTTAGAATCAGTAATGGGAGCAAATAAATTGAGATGGCCGATATTTCACCGACAGTTTGCAATGAAAAGATCAAGAATGGGTAAGAGGCCAGAGGAAGGGGTCCAGGTAGAGGCGAAGTATTGCAAGTGTCTGAGTGGGTCCATTGGTCGGGGGAAAAATCCGTGGCCAAGAAGTGGGCAGGAGGCGATGGAATTGCAAAGAGCTCAACATCATGCTGAGCGTGACATGAATTGAGGTGGGAGTGTAAGGGCATAAAACTGAGTCCTTTGCTCAGTACAGTTCGTTCAGTGAGAGAGGAGAAGGTGCCACTGTTTAAAAATAAGGGATCACCTATTTAAGACAGAGATGAGGAGAACTTGTTTCCTCTCAAAGGCTCGTGAGTCTTTGGAATTCTCTTTCTCAAAAGACAGTGGAACCGGAGTCTTTGAATATTTTTTAACTTGGAGATAGATAGTTTTTGATAAGCAAGGGGGTGAAATGTTATGGAAGGTAGGTGGAAATGTGGAGTAATCAGTTCAGCCATGAAATCATTGAATGGCAGAGCAGGCTCGAAGGGCCGAGTGGCCTACTCCTGCTCCTACTTCGTATGTTCATATATAAATATATGTTGTTGTTATTG
Source organism: Heterodontus francisci (assembly GCF_036365525.1). NCBI lineage: Eukaryota > Metazoa > Chordata > Chondrichthyes > Heterodontiformes > Heterodontidae > Heterodontus > Heterodontus francisci. The sequence goes on along the minus strand of NW_027142348.1, from coordinate 21,915 downwards.
ATGTCTTCGGAACAGCTCTGTATACTTCTCCCCAGCCTGAAAAACAAACTATTTTCTGTGCCTTAGTCAATTGGATGTTTACACAACCACTGCCACTTTGATCAATTGGGTTCAGTTTTCCTAAGAAGTCTATTAAATGGCACTTGAGAAAATGCCTTTTATAAGTTTATATGCATAACAGCAGCTGTGCCACCGTGATCAATCCCCCCTATTACTATATCAAATAAATCCTTCAAATTTGTTCTGTACAATTTGCCTTTAACATGTTCATGGTAGCTGACATTTATAAACCCTTGCATTGAAAATCAGCAGGTATCTTTGTACACACTGATGGTTGTAATTTCCCCATCAGGGACACTCGTCTGACAGGTCAGTAAATACAGGGTTTATTCCATCTCTCCTTTTTTAAATGGGGTGACACATTTCCAACTCTCCAGTCCTCTGCCACGTCTCCCATATCCAAGGATTGGAAGATTCTGGCGAGTGCATCTGCAATTTCCATCATTCATTACCTCAGCAACTCTCATACATCCCATCCAGACCGGGTAAATGTCATTCATTAAAAAGTGTTGGATTGAAAGGTTTTAACTGATCACGTTTGTTCAGTGATTGTAATTAATGTCAGTCTCTATGGACCCTAATTGTGTCACTGGAGGGTTTCCTTCTTCTATTAATAAGGGGCTCTTTTCAATTTGTTATCCCGTAGTGTCAGCGGGAACATCAGCCCCGGCACTAACAGTGATCAGCGGTTCCAGAGAGAGGGAGAGGATAGATCAGAATCTGAGAGCAATAGCTTGGAATGTTACAACAATGGGTCAGAATCTGAGAACAATACATTGGAATGTTAGAACAATGGACAGGAGTTTATCCTATTGGTTTGATTATCTTACTGCGGATTATTATTGGATAACATTGGAGGATCGGATCCGTTATGCACTGATAATAATTCAACACATTTATTATCCCATCCTCGCCATTGTTGGTGTCCCTGGTAAGTCCCTCTATCCAGCTATTAATTCTATAAACCATGATTAAATGTTTTACTGTTCTTAACAACAACTACCTCTGAAATATCGTTCTCCGTGTGAGCCCATTTGCTACATAAACTCTTGTCTGTGCCCTTGCCAAATCTACTATTCCAATGCTCTCCTGGTTACCTTCCCTATTGCAAACCGCCATAAGCCACAGTCTACCCAAAACTCTGCTGTCCATATCCTCACTCACACTAAATCACATTCACGCAACATCCATGTGCTCAGTGACATACATTGGTTTTTGTCAGATAGAGAATGTGGAAGAAATAATTGGGGTGTGCAAGGAAGGTACCACAACAACTATGGGTGAGTTTAACCTGCATGTAGATTGGACAAATCAGATTGGCAAAGGTAGCCTGGAAAACTTTGAGTGTATTTAGGACAGGTCCTTACAGTAGCACGTTCTAGAGTCAACCGGAGTGCAGGCGATTCCAGAACTGGAAATGTGCAATGAGACAGGATTGATCAAGAACCTCCTGGTAAAGCAGCCTCGAGGCAACAATGACAGGATTTCAATGTTCAGATTGAAGGGAAAACTTTGGGCCTATTCTAGTTTGTTAAACCTAAATAAAGGTAATTATAAGGATATGAAGGTATAGCTAGCAAGAGTGAACTGGGAAACCAGGTTAAAAGTTAAGACAATAGAGATTCAGTGTCCTCTCAGGACAGTTCAGGCAAGGTTTACAAGACTAACACCTGGAATGGGCGGGTTGTCGTATGAGGAGTGGTTGGAGAGGCTAGGCTTGTATCTGCTGGAGTTTAGAGGAATAAGAGGCAACTTGATTGACACATAAAAGATCCTGATGGCATTTAACAGACTCGATGCGGGAATAATTTTTCCTCTTACGTAGAAACATAGAAAATAGGAGCAGGAGTAGGCCATTCGGCCCTTCAAGCATGCTCCGCCATTCATTATGATCATTGATAATCATCCAACTCAGCAGTCTGTTCCAACTTTTGCTCCATACCCTTTGATCCCTTTAGACCCAAGAGCTATATCTAACTCCTTCTTGAAAACATACAATGTTTTGGCCTCAACTGCTTTCGGTGGTAGCGAATTCCACAGGCTCACCACTCTCTGGGTGATGAAATTGCTCCACATCTCAGTCCTGAAAGGTTTACCCCGTATCCTTAGACAATGGCCCCTAGTTCTGGACTCCCCCACCATCGGAAATATCCTTCCTGCATCTACCCTGTCAAGTCCTGTTAGAATTTTATAGGTTTCTCTGAGATCCCCCTCACTCTTCTGAACTCCAGCGATTATAATCCTAACCGACTCAATCTATCCTCACACGTCAGTCCTGCCATCCCAGGAATCAGCCTGGTAAACTTTCACTGCACTCCCTCTGTAGTAAGAACATCCTTCCTCAGATAAGGAGACCAAAACTGCACACAATATTCCAGGTGTGGCCTCACCAAGGCCCTGTATAATTGCAGCAAGACATCCCTGCTTCTGGAATCGAATCCTCTCGCTATGAAGGCCAACATACCATTTGCCTTTTTTACCGCCTGTTGCACCTGCATGCTTACCTTCAGCGACTGGTGTACGAGAACACCCAGGTCTCGCTGCATATTCCCCTCTCTCAGTTTATAGCCGTTCAGATAATAATCTGCCTTCCATTTATTGCTCCGAAAGTGGATAACCTCACATTTATCCACATTATACTGCATCTGCCATGCAATAGCCCACTCACTCAACTTATCCAAATCTCACTGAAGCCTCTCTGCATCCTCCTCACAACTCACCTCCCACCCAGTTTTGTGTCATCTGCAAATTTGGAGACATTACATTTAGTTCCCTCGTCTAAATCATTAATGTATATTGTGAATAGCTGCTGTCCTAGCACCAATCCCTGCGGTACCCCACTGGTCATGCCTGCCATTCAGAAAAAAGACCCATTTATCCCTACGCTTTGTTTCCTGTCCGCCAACCAATTTTCTGTCCCTCGCAATACATTACCCCCAGTACCATGCGTTTTAATTTTACACGCTAATCTCTTATGTGGGACTTTGTCAAAAGCCTTCTGAGAGTCCAAATAAACCACATCCACCGGCTCCCCCTCATCAACTCTACTCGTTACATCCTCGAAGAATTCTAGTAGATTTATCAAGCATGATTTCCCTTTCGTAAATCCATGCTGACTCTGTCTGATTCTCTGTTCTCCAAGTGCTCTGCTATAAAATCTTTGATAATGCACTCTAGAATTTTCCCCACTACCGACGTCAGGCTGACTGGTCGATAATTCCCTGCTTTCTCTCTACCTCCCTTTTTAAATAGTGGGGTTACATTAGCTACCCTCCAATCTGTGGGAACTGTTCCAGGGTCTGTAGAAACTTGGACGATGACCACCATCGCATCCACTATTTCCAGGGCCACTTCCTTAAGTACTCTGGGATGTAGACCATCAGGCCCTTGGGATTTATCAACCTTCAATCCCATCAATTTCCCCAGCATCATTTCTCAGCTAATATGGATGTCCTTCAGTACCGCTCTCTCACTGAGCCAACATTTCTGGTATGATATTTGTGTCCTCCTTTGTGAAGACAGAAACACAGTATGCGCTTAGTTGGTCAGCCATTTCTTTATTCCCCATAATAAATTCCCATGTTTCTGACTGTAAAGGACCTACATTTGTCTTCACCAATCTTTTTCTCTTCACATACCTATAGAAACTTTTACCGTCAGTTTTTATGTTCCCTACAAGCTTGCTCTCGTACTCTGTTTTCCCCTTCTTAATCAATCCCTTGGTCCTCCTTTGCTGAATTCCAAACTGCTCCCAATCCTCAGGTCTGTTGTTTTTCATGGCAAATTTATATGCCTCTTCCTTGTATCTAATCTCTAGTCTCTAATTTCCCTTTTAAGCCATGGTTGGGCTACATTTCCCATTTTACTTTGGCGTCAGACAGGTATAAACAAATGTTGCAGTTCATCCATGCGCTATTTAAATGTTTGCCATTGCCTATCCACCGTCATCCCTTTAAGTAACATTTCCCAATGCGTCATGGCCAACTCACGCCTCATACCTTCGTAGTTTCCTTTACTAATATTCAGGACCCTGGTCTCAGAATCAACTCCGCCACTCTCCATCTTGATGAAGAATTCTATCATGTTATAGTGGCTCATCCCCAAGGGGTCTCGCACCACGAGATTGCTAATTATTCCACTCTCATTACAAAATACCCAGTCTAGGATGACCTGTTCTCAAGTTGGTTCCTCAACGTATTGGTCCAGAAAACCATCCCGTATACACTCCAAGAATTCCTGCTCTACAGTATTGTGACTCATTTGATTTGCCCAATCTATATGCAGATTAAGGTCACCCATAATTACATAATTACCCATAATTTATCGCATGCATCTCTAATTTCCTATTTAGTGCCATTTCCAACATCACCACTACAGTTTTGGGGTCTATATACAACCTCCACTAATGTTTTATGCCCCTTAGTGTTTCTCAGCTCTACCCATGCAGATAACACATCGTCAGAGCTAATATCTTTCCTCACTATTGCGTTAATTTACACTTTAACCGGCAATGCAACTCCACCGCCTTTTGCTTTTTATCTGTCCTTCCTAAATATTGACTATCCCTGGATGTTCATTTCCTATCCCTGGTCACTATGTCTCTATAATCCCGACTATATCATACCCGTTTACGTCTATTTGCATGATTAATTAATCCACTTTATTTTGAATGCTCCGTGTATTAAGGCACTAAGATTTAAGGCTTACATTTTTAACATTACTTTTCCTCTTCCCAATATTTTCCACTGTGTACCTGTTTGATTCTGGCCCTTGATTTCTCTGCCTATCACTATTCTTATTCCCCTTAATGTCGTTTGCTCTTTTCTTTGATCTCCTTCCTCTGGCTCCTTGCAAAGGTTCTCATCCCCCAGCCATTTTAGTTTAAACTCTCCTCAAGCACTCCCGTAAATACTCCCCCGAGGACATCAGTCCTGGTCCTACACAGGTGTAGCCTACACAGTTTGTACTGGTCCCACCTCCCCCAGAACCGGTCCCAATGTCCCAGGAATCTAAACCCCTCCCCCTCACTCCATCTCTTCATCCACGTATTCATCCGATATATCCTGCTATTTCTACTCTGACTTGCACGTGGCACTAGCAGTAATCCTGAGATCACTATCTTTGAGGTCCTACATTTCAACTTACTTCCAAGCTCCCTATATTCTGCTTTTAGGATCTCGTCCTTTTTATTACCTATGTCGTTTATACCAATGTGTACCACGACCACTGGCTGTTCACCCTCCCCCTTCAGAATGTCCTGGAACCAGTCTGAGACATCCTTGACCCTAGCACAAGAGAGGTAACATACCATCCTGGAGTCTCTTTTGCGGCCACGGAAACGCCTATCTATTCCTGTTACTATTGAATCCCCTGAAACTATTGCCTTCCCAGATGTTTTACTCCTCCCCTGTGCAGCGGAGCCAACCATGGTGCAACGAAATGGGCTGTTGCTGCTTTCCCCTTAGAGGCCATTCCCCCCAACAGTATCCAAAACAGTATACCTGTTTCGCAGGGGAATCGCCACAGGGGATTCCTGCACTACCTGCCTAGTCCTCTTGCTCTGCCTGGTGATCACCCACTCCCCTCCTGCCTGTGGAGTCTGAGCCTACGATGTGACCTCCTCTCTATACATGCTATCTACGATACTCTCCACCTCGTGGATGCCCCACGGTATTCCTAGCTGACGCTCCAGCTCCGAAACCAAGGCTTCCAGGAGCTGCAGTTGGACACACTTCCTACACACATGCTGGTCCCAGGCATTGGAATTGTTCCCGGCTTCCGACATGGAGCACGAGGAGCACACTACGGCTTTGAGCTCTCCTGCCATGACTTAACCCTTTCAATTAAAATAAATCTTCTGGAAGATCTTAAAGTCCAATAATATCAATTACTCTAGATCCCTTTTCCCCTGGTCCTCGGTACTACAGAACTCCCTTTAAAAAAATAACTACTTACTTTCATTGAAATAAACTTTAAACTTTTGAACTTTTTTTTGCCTTAGATACTTACCCAGCTGTTTAGAGGTATTCCCTAACAGCAGTAAATCAACTTTCTGCTCTCTTGTGATGTCACTGTTGTTGTTTTCTTTTATTTTCAAAACTCCGGCAGCTGAAAGAGCTCCTCTCCACTCCCAGAAGGTAAGAGACTGGAACTTGATCCTTGGGCTCGGGTTATAGGCTCCGCTCTCGGCGTTCTCCCTACAGGTCCACTCCACTCCCGGAAGATAAGATTTTCTCTTGTGGGAGAATCTAGAACTCCGGGTCACTATTTAAAAATAAGGTGCCGCCCATTTTAGACAGGGTTGTGAGTCTTTAGAACACTTTTCCTCAGAAGGTGGTGGAAGCAGAGTCTTTGAATATTTTTAAAGCAGAGGTAGATAGATTCTTGATAAGCAAGGGGTGGAAGATTATTGTGGTAGGCGAGAATGTGGAGTTGGGGTTACAATCAGATCAGCCATGATCTTATTGAATGGTGGAGCTGGCTCGAGGGGCCGAGTGGCCTACTCCACCTCCTACTACGTATGTTCGGATAACAAGTCCCCAGGACCAGATGGCCTGCATCCGTGGTCTTTAAAGTCAGTGGCTGCAGTGACAGTAGAGGCATTGGTTATAATCTTCCAAAATTACTTAGTTTGTGAAAGAGTTCCAGCGGATTGGAAAATAAAAATTGTAACTCATTTCTCCAAGAAAGGAGGAAGACAGGAAACTCTAGGTGAGTTAGCCTAAAATCTGGCATAGGGAAATTCCGATAATCCATTAATAAGGAGCTTGTAGCAGCATACCTCGAAAATCATCATGGGATCAGACAGAATCAACATGGTTTTTAAAAAGGGAAATAATATGTAACTAATTTATTAGAGATCTTTGAGGAAGTGGCAAGCAAGGTGGATAAAGGGGCACCTGTAGATGTGGTGTACTTGGATTTCCAAAAGGCATTATACAGGGGGTAACATATTTGTATGGATAAAGGACGGGTTATCTAACAGGAAACAGTGACTGGGATAAATTGATCTTTTTGTGTTTACAAGCAGTAACTAGTGGAGTGCCACAGGGACCAGTACTGGGGCCTCAGCTATTTACAATGCATATCAATGACTTGGATGAAGTGACAGAATGGGAAGGAAAGTACTTTGTCAAGAGGAGGGAAAGAGTTTACAAAGGGATGTAATTAGGTTAAGTGAGGTCGGAAAACTTTGGCAGATGGAGCAGAATGTGGGAAGATGTGAACTTGTCCAATTTGGCAGGAAGAATAGAAAAGCAGTATACTATTTAAATACAGATTGAAGAACTCGGTGGTACAGAGAGATCTGGGTATCCTGGTACATGAATCAGAACGAGTTAGTATGCAGGGACAACAAGTAATTAGGAAGGAAAATGGAATGTCAGTGTTTATTGAAAAGGGAATCGAGCATCAAAGTGGAGAAGATTTACTGCAGCTGTGCAGGGCCTTGGGAAGGCCAAATCTGGAGTATTGTGTACAGTTTGGTCTCCTTATTTGACAAAAATGATATAATTGCATAAGAAGCAGGTCAACGAAAGTGAACTTGACTCATTTTCTGAATGAAGGGCTTATTTTATGAAGAAGGTTTGAACAGGTTGGAGTTTAGAAGAATGAGAGGTGTCTTATTGAAACCTATTAGATCCTGAGCGGATTTGATAGAGTGGATACTGGAGGATGTTTCCTCTTGTGGGGGAGACTGGAACAAGGGGATAAAGTTAAAAATAGGAGATAAGACATATTCTTATCGAATGGTGGATTAGGCTCAATGGGCCGAATAGCCTACTCCTGAGTTCTATGTTCCTGTCTCCAGTAAAACCTCAATTTTAATATTCTCACTCGTGTGATCACATCACTTCATGGCCTCACCCCTCTGATTATCCCAATCCCCTGTCCATTTCCAATATTCCTGAAACTTGTTCATCTTCAAGTCTTTTTCCAATTCCCTTTTTAAAGTGAGTTTATTTCACCTCTCGATGTGATTATTCCAACTCACTCCTGGCTGATCTCCCACATTCTACTCTCTGTAAACTTGAGGTTCATCCAAAACTCTGCTGCCCGTGCCCTAATTCCCTGTTCACCTATCACTGACCTACATTTACTCCTGATTCAGCAATGCCTTTATTTTAAATTTCTCCACCTTGTTTGTCCTCCATGACATCGCCCCCAGCCTATATCTGTAATATCTTCCAGCCCCACAACCCTTAAAGATATCTGCACTCCTCTGCTTCAGCCCTCTTGTGTGTCCCTGATTTTAATTACTTCACCATTGGAAGTTGCACCTTCGGTTGCCTAGGCCCCAAGCTCTGGAATAATCTCCCTACAGATCTCTGCCGCTCCGCCTCTCCAATCACTTTCCTTCCTTAAGACACTCCTTAAAACCTACCTCTTTAACCAAGCTGTTGGTCATCTGACCCAATATCTTTATAAATGGTTCCGAGTCATACATTGTTTCATAATGCTCCTGTGAAGCATTTTCGGATGTCTTATGACAAAGGCACTATATAAAATGAGTTGCTGTTGTTCATGTTTGCTAGACTTTTTTCTTTTTTGCATTCGCATATCCGTGCTGCTAGCCTGTTATTATCCCATGTTTTTACGTGCAATGAATACTTTTCTCCTGCTTGTGACCGCCAGAAATTTCCCCACCAGCGAGGTTAGACTGATTGGTCAGTAATTACAGTGTTTACTCCATCTGTCCCTTTTTAAACAGGGAATAACAATTACAACCCTCCAATCCCTTCTCATAACTCCCATAGCCAAGGAGGATTGAAAGGTTCTGGCCAGTGCATCTGCTATTTCCACCTTTCCGTCCCTCAGCAACCCTCACACGTCCAATCCAGACCAGGTAAATGTTCTCCTTCATTGTGGTGCAAAAAGTGTTGGATTGAAAGTGGTTAACTGAACCTATTTGTTCAGTGACTGTAATTAATGCCTGTCTCCATCGATGATACTTGTGTCACTGGAGGGTTTCCCCCTTCTATCAATAGAGGGACTTCTTTCAATGTGTCACCCCACAATATCAGCGGGAGTATCATCCGGGGCACTAACAGTGATCAGTGGCTACAGAGAGAGGGAGGGAATAGATCAGAATCTGAGAACAATAGATTGCAATGTTACAACAATGGATCATAATCTGAACAATAGATTGGAATGTAACAACAATGGATCATAATCTGAGAACAATAGATTGGAATGTTACAACAATGGGTCAGAATCTGAGAACAATAGATTGGAATGTTACAACAATGGATCATAATCTGAGAACAATAGATTGGAATGTTACAACAATGGGTCAGAATCTGAGAACAATCGATTGGAATGTTACAACAATGGGTCAGAATCTGAGAACAATAGATTGGAATGTTACAACAATGGGTCAGAATCTGAGAACAATAGATTGGAATGTTACAACAATGGGTCAGAATCTGAGAACAATAGATTGGAATGTTACAACAATGGGTCAGAATCTGAGAACAATAGATTGGAATGTTACAACAATGGGTCAGAATCTGAGAACAATAGATTGGAATGTTACAACAATGGGTCAGAATCTGAGAACAATAGATTGGAATGTTACAACAATGGGTCAGAATCTGAGAACAATAGATTGGAATGTTACAACAATGGGTCAGAATCTGAGAACAATAGATTGGAATGTTACAACAATGGGTCAGAATCTGAGAACAATAGATTGGAATGTTACAACAATGGGTCAGAATCTGAGAACAATAGATTGGAATGTTACAACAATGGGTCAGAATCTGAGAACAATAGATTGGAATGTTACAACAATGAACAAAGAACAGTGTTAGCGGGAATGAATCACTCGACACTCAGGTCTGCTCCAAGGTCAAACAGTTTATTTAGTTACGCCAGTGGGGAGCAGGTTACTGGGCTGTCCAGATGCCTCTCTACTGAACAAAGGAAAATCATCCATACTTATACATTTTCAAACAGTTACTCAGCCCATCCCGGCCGGACATGGTCCAATCACAACGATTATCGATTATATACATTGATTATTAGAGCCAATAGAAGCGGTTACTAGGCATAGAGGGGCTGCATGAACGGGCCATACACAGATAGGGGATTACTCATGATGTTTTCCATACCCCCTTATCTTCACCTCATTACCGGCCCACACACAGATAGGGGATTACTCATGATGTTTTCCATACCCCCTTATCTTCACCTCATTACCGGCCCAGACACAGATCGGGGATTACTCATGATGTTTTCACCTCGTTACAGGCTAGCTACTTTGTCAGCATTCCACAAAGGTTTCTGCTTTTCATTTTAATTAGCCTTTTGTTTGAGATTGGATTACTCAGCTCCTGTGGATTGTGGTCAGGTTAACTGAGCCCCATGGTGCTTTGAAACTTCCTTACTGTTCACTAATATTATATGTTACTGGTTACTCAAATAATATTTAAACATTATGATATTTCTGGCAGGTGCCTCTGCGCTTGGGAATACCCTACAACGAACAGGAACAGGCAATTCGGCCCTCCAAGCCTGCGCCGATCTTGATGCCTGCCTAAACTAACACCTTCTACACTTCCGGGGCCCATATCCCTCTATTCCCTTCCTATTCATATATTTGTCAAGATGTCTCTTAAACGTCGCTATCGTATCTGCTTCCACCACCTCCCCTGGCAGCAAGTTCCAGGCACTCACCACCCTCTGTGTAAAAAACGTGCCTCGCACATCCCCTCTAAACTTTGCCCCTCGCACCTTAAACCTATGTCGCCTAGTAACTGACTCTTCCACCCTGGGAAAAAGCTTCTGACTATCCACTCTGTCCATGCCGCTCATAACTTTGTAAACCTCTATCATGTCGCCCCTCCACCTCCGTCGTTCCAGTGAAAACAATCCGAGTTTTTCCAACCTCTCCTCATAGCTAATGCCCTCCAGACCAGGCAACATCCTGGAAAACCTCATCTGTCCCCTCTCCAAAGCCTCCACATCCTTCTAGCAGTGTGGCGACCAGAATTGCACGCAATATTCAAAGTGTGGACTAACTAAGGTTCTGTACAGCTGCAACATGACTTGCCAATTTTTATACTCTATGGCCCGAACGATAAAGGCAAGCATGCCGTATGCCTTCTTGACTACGTTATCCACCTGCGTTGCCACTTTCAGTCACCTGTGGATCTGTACGCTCAGATCTTTTTGCCTGTCAATACTCCTAAGGGTTCTGCCATTTACTGTATACCTCCCACCTCCATTAGACCTTCCAAAATGCATTACCTCACATTTGTCCGGAGTAAAATCCATCTGCCATTTTTCTGCCCAAGTCTCCAAACGATCTATATCCTGCTGTATCCTCTGACAATCATCATCATTATGGATGGAGAAAGTGAAGGCACATGGGGTCCAAGGTGGAACAGCTAGATGGATGAAGAACTGGCTTGGTAACAGGAGACAGAGAGTAGCAGTGGAAGGGAGTTTCTCAAAATGGAGACGTGTTACCAGTGGTGTTCCACAGGGATCCGTGCTGGGACCACTGTTGTTTGTGATAAACATAAATGATTTGGAGGAAAGTACAGGTGGTCTGATTAGCAAGTTTGCAGACGACACTAAGATTGGTGAAGTAGCAGATAGTGAAGGGGACTGTCAGAGAATACAGCAGAATATAGATAGATTGGAGAGTTGGGCAGAGAAATGGCAGATGGAGTTCAATCAGGGCAAATGCGAGGTGATGCATTTTGGAAGATCTAATTCAAGAGTGAACGATACAGTAAATGGAAATGTCCTGGGGAAAATTGATGTACAGAGATATTTGGGTGTTCAGGTCCATTGTTCCCTCAAAGTGGCAACGCAGGTCAATAGAGTGGTCAAGAAGGCATACGGCATGCTTTCCTTCATCGTACGGGGTATTGAGTACAAGGGTTGGCAGGTCATGTTACAGTTGAATAGGACTTTGGTTCGGCCACATTTGGAATACTGCGTGCAGTTCTGGTCGCCACATTACCAAAAGGATGTAGATGCTTTGGAGAGGGTGCAGAGGAGGTTCACCAGGATGTTGCCTGGTATGGAGGGCGCTAGCTATGAAGAGAGGTTGAGCAGATTAGGATTATTTTCATTAGAAAGACGGAGGTTGAGGGGGGAGCTGATTGAGGTGTACAAAATCATGAGAGGTATAGACAGGGTGGATAGCAAGAAGCTTTTTCCCAGAGTGGGGGATTCAATTACAAGGGGACACGATTTAAAAGTGAGAGGGGAAAGGTTTAGGGGGGGATATGCGTAAAAGTTATTTATGCAGCGGGTGGTGGGTGCATGGAACGCATTGCCAGCGGAGGTGGTAGACTCGGGCACGATAGCGTCTTTTAAGATGTATCTAGACAGATACATAAATGGGCAGGAAGTAAAGAGATACAGACCCTTAGAATATAGGCGACAGGTTTAGATAGATAATTTGGATCGGCGTAGGGTTGGAGGGCCGAAGGGCCTGTTCCTGTGCTGTAATTTTCTTTGTTCTTTGTTCTCTTTGTTCTATTATCCGCAACTCCACCAACCTTTGTGTCGTCCGCAAACTTACTAATCAGACCAGCTACATCTTCCTCCAAATCATTTATATATACTACAAACATCAAAGGTCCCAGCACTGATCCCTGTGGAACACCACTAGTCACATCCCTCCATTCAGAAAAACACCCATCCACTGTTACCCTCTGTCTTCTGTGACTGCGCCAGTTCTGTATCCATCTTGCCAACTCACCTCTGATCCAGTGTGACTTCACCTTTAGCACCAGTTTGCCATGCGGGACCATATAGACAACATCCACCGCCCTTCCCTCATCAATCATCTTCGTCACTTCTTCAAAAAACTCAATCAAATTAGTAAGACACGACCTCCACTTCACAGAACCATGCTATCTCTCGCTAATAAGTTCGTTTGTTTCCAAATGGGAGTAAATCCTGTCCCGAAGAATCCTCTCTAATAGTTTCCCTACCACTGACGTAAGGCTCACCGGCTTATTTTTTCCTGGATTATCCTTGCCACCCTTCTTAAACAAAGGAACAACATTGGCTATTCTCCAGTCCTCTGGGACCTCACCTGTAGCCAATGATGATGCAAAGATTTCTGTCAAGGCCCCAACAATTTCTTCCCTTGCCTCCCTCTGTATTCTAGGGTAGATCCCATCAGGCCCTGGGGACTTATCTACCTTAATGCTTTGCAAGACACCCAACACCTCCTCCTTTTTGATAATGAGATGACTGAGACTATCTGCACTCCCTTCCCTAGGCTTATCATCCACCAAGTCCTTCTCCTTGGTGAAAACTGATGCAAAGTACTCATTTAGCACCTCACCCATTTCCTCTGGCTCCACGCATAGATTCCCATCTCTGTCCTCGAGTGGGCCAACCCTTTCCCTGGTTACCCTCTTGCTCTTTATATATGAATAAAAAGTTTTGGGATTTTCCTTAATGAGTCAGATACTGAACGTTATATTGGAATGTTAAAACAATGGTTCAGAGTCTGAGAACAATGGATTGGAATGTTCCAACAATGGGTCAGAATCTGAGAACGTTAGATTGGAATGTTCCAACAATGGGTCAGATACTGTGAACGTTAGATTGGAATGTTAGAACAGTGGACAGGAGTTTTTCCTTCAGATCTTTTCATTATTTCTATGTATGATTGACTATCTTTGGCCTCTCGGATATATTGGGCACTGACTGTTATTCAATAAATTTACTATCCCATCCTGCCTATTATTGGTGTCTCTGGTAAGTCTCTCTACCTCGCCTTTAATTCTATCAACCATGTTTAACTGTATTACTGTTCTTGTCATTTACTCTGTCCTACTTTTTCCTGTTATCCCTGGTGAATATCTCCAGCTATTAGCTCTCTAAACCATTGCTAACTATATTGCAGGTCTTGTAATTTACTCTCTCATCTTTGCTGCTGTCGCTGTCTGTATTTCCAGCTATAAGATCTGTAAACGTTGGTTCACTCAAATACAGTTCTTGCAATTTGAATTATGGGAAGACCAAAACCAATGTCATTGGTCTCTATTGTAAATTCCGTCCCCTATCCCAGATCCACTTAGCCTGCCCTGGGCAATGTCTGAGGTTCAACCAGACAGTTTACATCCTCTGAGTTCATCTCCTATTCTCTCCATCACCAACCCTGCCTACTACCATCTCTGTAATATCACCCAGCTCCTCCTCAGTCCATTTGCTGCATAATCCCTCATCGGTGCTGTTGTTAAAACACAGTTGATTATTCCAATTCTATCCTGGTCACTCTCCCAGTTATAGACCTCCATAAACCAGACCCTACTCAGAATTCTGCTGCCTGTATCCTAACTCACACCAAATCGAGATCACCCATCACCCCTGTGTTCACTGATCTACATTGGCTTCCAGTCTGACAGCACCTTAATTTTAATAATCTCGTTCTTGTGTTTGAATCCCTCCATTGCCTCACCCCTCCAATTAGTCCCATTACTTCATCTTTCGCCATTAACACGTTTTTTTTTTCAATTTTCCTTTTAAAGTGAATTCTTTCCCTCTGTATCTACCCCTGACCACGATTTTCATCTCTACAAGGCCACTGGGCCAAATGCCACAGAAGCTTGGATCCATAGAATGATACAATCTGAGCTCCTGTCCACTTCCAGCATGGCCTGTACAGCGCCGCATTCTGAGCAGGGCTCCAGCCTGGATGTAGAATGTAGCAGGAAGTGGCATCAATGCACCATTCCTTCAGCTTTGATGTATGCCTTTGTTGGTGTGTGAGCATGCCCAGGACATAATGTTGGTGAATGTCCACTATCTTGACAGTAGCCCCGATACCCTCATTCTGAAGCAGTCAGCTGTTCCCACCATCTTCAGTTCTCCATGCAAAACCAGAAGGTGGCTCCTCGGAGATAAAGTAAAACCCCTTCTAGAGACAGCTCATGTTTCTGCATCCCAAACCACCTCCCGTCGCCAACCAACCTCACGCGATTTACATGTGTATAACGTGAGCAATGGAGTCACCAGGAACATGGTGGAATAGACCATTCGTTTGATGAAGCAATGCTTCCAATGCCTGAACCGCTCGGGGGGTGGGTGGGGGAGGGGGGGTGTGGGGTGCCCTCCAGTACACACTGGAGCGGTGCCCAAGTTCATGGTGTTCTGCTGCACCCTTCATATCATCACCCTGATGAGGACACAGGCATTGGCACCAGGAATCCGGAGGCCACCTCAGGAGGAGGAGGCAGGGAGGGTATTTCCTGGATGCCTTCCACAGAGACTTGCTGACTGCTCCTATACAGTGCTACCCCAGTGGCTGTAGCATTTTATATTCATTCATGGAATGTGGGTATCGCTGACTAGTCCAGAATTTATTGTCCATCGTTACTTGCCCTTGAGAAGGAGATAGTGAGCTGCCTTCTTGGACCACTGCAGTCCATGTAGGGTAGGCGCACCCACAGTGCTGTTAGGAAGGAAGTTCCAGGATTTTGCCACAGCGACAGTGAAGGGACGGTGATATATTTCCAAGTCAGGATGGTGTGTGACTTGGAGGGAAATGCGCAGGTGGTGGTGTTCCCATGTATCTGCTGCCGTTGTCCTTCCAGGTGGTGGAGGTCGCGGATTTGGAAGGTGCTGTCTAAGGAGGCTTGGTGAGTTGCTGCAGGTCATCTTGTAGATGGTACACACTGCTGTCACTGTGACTGGTGCTGGAGTCATGGAGTCATTTATGGTACAGATTGAGACCATGCTGGCTCTCTGCAGAGTAATCCAGTCAGGCCCATTCCCCTACTCAATCCCTGTGTTCCTGCAAGTTTCTTTCCTTCAACTGTCCATCCAGTTTCTTCTGGAAATCATTGATCATTTCTACTTCCACCACCATTGTGGGTGGTCAGTTAAAGCTCATTACAAATCGCAGCGTAAAACAAAAAACAAGTTCTTGTTCAGATTCCCCCTGCATTTCCTGTCAAATCCTTCAATCTGTGTCTCTAGTCCTTGTACTATTCGTTAATACGGACAGTTTACCTTTTCTAATTTATCAAAGCCTGTCATAATCGAGTACACCTCGATTAAATCACCCTTCAATCTCCTTTGTTCCCCTTCGAACAAAGGCACATTTTCCAATCTTACCTTGTAACTAATCCTCCTCCCCTTCCCTAGATCCATTCTGGTAAACCTCCTCTGTACCCTCCCAAGGACACTCACACACTTCCCAAAGTGTGCTGAGCAGAACTGGACGCTATATTACATTTGGAGCCTAACCACTGTTCTATAAATGTTCAGCATAACTTCCCTGCTTTCGTACTCAATGCCTCTGTTTTAAACCCAAATCCCATTGGCTTTGCTGTCAATTGTCAAAATGTCCTGTTATCTTCACAGATTAATCCACCCGCAGGTTTCTCTGTTTCTCAACACTCTTTAGAACTGTGACATTAGTCAATATAGCTATTCTATTCCGACTGACAAAATGCATCACCTCACACTCCTCTCTATTAAATGCCATCTGTCAGTTGTCTGCCTATCAGTGTCCTGTTGAAGGTGGTTCATATCATCCTCACTCTTTGCTCTTCCTCCAAATTTGGTGTCATCGGAACATTTTGAGATTGTACTCATGGGACAATGGCCGCCCTGCGATCCATCCCACCCCAATCCCTCAACCCAAACCTTCTGATTGTTTTTATTCTTTCATGGATTTGTGTCTCACTGTCAAGACTAGCATGTTCTGCCCATCCCGATTTGCCTTTGAACTGAGTGGCTTGCTAGGCCTTTTCAGAGTGTAGTTAAGAGTCAACCACATTGCTGTGGGTCTGGAGTCGCATGTAGTCCAGACCAGGTAAGGACAGCAGATTTCCTTCCCTAAAGGACATTCATGAAGCAGATGGTTTTATACTTTCCAATGATATCCCAAAACTGCCAGCTTCCCAGTCACAGCAGCTCCAGGAGACTGAGAGAGAGCAGCAGCACAGCACTGAAGGTGAAGTCCCATCACTTGGTCTGATACTCACAGTCACCAGCTCAAATATTAACACTGCGTGTACCTTCGAGGCTGGTGTAGAACCAGAATCTGCACGTGGTGAGTCATAGTATCATAGGATTGTTAGAGCACAGAAGGAGGCCATTCGTCCTTTTGTGTCCGTGCTGGATCTCTGTGAAAATCACGCAGCTCCTCCCACTGCCCCTGCCTTTTCCCAAAGTCCTGCATTTTTTTAATCTTCAGATAATTATCCAATTACCTTTTGAAAATTACGTTTGAATTTGCCTCCACCGCACTCTCAGGCAGGTCATTCCAGATTCTAACCACTCACTGTGTTTATCCTCATGTCACCTTTAGTTCTTCTACCAATCACCTTAAATCAGTGTCCTCTGGTCTTGATCCATCCGCCAATGGGAACAGTTTCTCCCTATTCACCCTGTCCAAACCCCACATCATTTAAATCTCTTCTGTCAAATCTCATCTTCACCTTTTCTTCAAGCAGAACAGCCCCAGCTTCCCCAATCTATCTGTATAACGGAATTCCTCATCCATGGAACCATTCCCGTAAATCTTTGCTGCACCCTCTCTAATTCCTTTATAACCTTCCTGAACTGAGGTGTCTAGGCCTGGACACAATACTCCAGTTGAGACTGAGGCTGTGTTTTATAACGTTTCATCATAACATCCTTGCTATTGTACTCTCTGTCTCTATTTATTAAACCCAGGATTCTGCATGCCTTACTAACTGCTTTCTCAACCTGCCTGCCACCTCCAACAATAGGATCACGTATACCCCTCAGGTCTCTCTGCTCCTGCATACCCATTAGAATTTGATCCTTTATTTTCTCTTGCTTCTTCACGGTCTTGTTACCAAAATGAATTACTTCACATGTCTCCACATTAAATTTCATCTGCAATGTGTCCTCCCATTCTACCTGCCTGCCTCTGTCCTCTTGAAGTCTATCACTATCCTCCTCTCTGTTCACAATAATGCCGAGTCTTCTGTCAGCTGCAAATTTTGAAATTGTTCCCTCTAGACTGAAATACAGGTCATTAATGTAGATCAAGAACAACAGTGGCCCTATCCTGACCCCTGAGGAACACCAATATAAACCTTCCTTCAATCTGAGAAATAACTGTTCACCATTACTCTCCATTTAGCATGTCTCCAATTTCAGCATTCACAGCCAGCAGCAGCAGCCTACTGTGATTCAGTGCAGCTTCCCTTTTAAGAGGGACAGACTGCCTTAAAGAGCTGAAATCTGGCTGAAAAATGAGCCATCCGCACACATAGTTAGGCCCCTGTTAAGCGTGCAGACAGACGGCAGCGTGGGTCACCCTGGGCGGCACGTAGATTTCATGGAAATGTTGAGGCCGCAGGAAGTTTGTGTGTCACCTGCCTCAACAAGAACGGGCACGGGAAGATCATGAACCATCTGCCCCAAAAAAGATGCAAATCTGATTTTATCACTCTTTCTAGTTCCCTTTCACTATTTCACCTTCTCTCTCTCTCTCTCTCTCTCTCTCTCTCTCTCTTTCACTCTCTCTCTCTCTCTCTCTCTCTCTCTCTCTCCATCTCTCTTCACTCTCTGTGACTCTTGCTCATAAAATCAGAGATTGCTGCAGCACAGAAGGAGGATATTCGGCCCATTATGTCAGTGCTGTCTCTTTGAAAGAGTTATCCAATTAGTCCCTCTCCCCTCCTGTTTCCCCAGACTCCTGCTTTGTTTCCCTTTCAAGTATTTGTTAAATTCCCTTTTGAAATATATTATTGAATCTGCTTCCACCATGTTTTCAGGCAGTGAATTCCAAATCCCAACAACTCGCTGTGTAAGAAAATTCTCCTCATTTCACCTCTGGTTCTTCAATCTGTGTCTTCTTGATACTGAAATTTCTGACACTGGAAACAGTTTCACATTAATTACCCAGTCAAAACCGATCTATATCCTGCTGTATCCTCTGACAATCTTCATCACTATCCGCAACTCCGCCAACCTTTGTGTCATCTGCAAACATACTAATCAGACCAGCTACATTTTCCTCCAAATCATTTATATATATATATATATACTACAAATAGCAAAGGTCCCAGCACTGATCCCTGTGGAACACCACTAGTCACATTCCTCCATTCAGAAAAACACCCATCCACTGACACCCTCAGTCTTCTATGACTGAGCCAGTTCTGTATACATCTTGCCAGCTCACCTCTGATCCCATATGACTTCACCTTTTGTATCAGTCTGCCATGAGGGACCTTGTCAAAGGCTTTACTGAAGTCCATGTAGACAACATCCACTGCCCTTCCTCCATCAATCATCTTCGTCAATTCCTCAAAAAACTCAATCAAGTTCGTGAGACACGACCTCCCCTTTACAAAACCATGCTGTCTCTCGCTAATAAGTCCATTTGTTTCCAAATGGGAGTAAATCCTGTCCCGAAGAATCCTCTCCAATAATTTCCCTACCACTGACGTACGGCTCACCGGCCTGTAATTTCTTGGATTATCCTGGCTACCCTTCTTAAACAAAGGAACAAGATTGGCTATTCTCCAGTCCTCTGGGACCTCACCTGTAGCCAATGAGGGTACAAATATTTCTGTCAACGCCCCAAAAATGTCCTCCCTTGCCTCCTTCAGTATTCTGGGGTAGATTCCTTCAGGCCCTGGGGACTTATCTACGTTAATGTTTTCCAAGACGCCCAACACCTCCTCCTTTAAGATATCGACATGACCCAGTCTATCTACACTCCCTTCCCTATACTCATCATCCACCAAGTCCTTCTCTTGGGTGAATACTGAGGCAAAGTATTCATTTAGTACCTCACCCATTTCCTGTGGCTCCACGCATAGATTCCCTCCTCTGTCCTTGAGTGGGCCAACCCTTTCCCTGGTTACCCTCTTGTTCTTTATATACGTATAAAAAGCCTTGGGATTCTCCTTAATCCTGTTTGCCAATGACTTTTCATGACCGCTTTTAGCTC
Organism: Heterodontus francisci; assembly: GCF_036365525.1. Taxonomy (NCBI): domain Eukaryota; kingdom Metazoa; phylum Chordata; class Chondrichthyes; order Heterodontiformes; family Heterodontidae; genus Heterodontus; species Heterodontus francisci. The sequence goes on along the minus strand of NW_027142348.1, from coordinate 1,934 downwards.
TCCTGACTCCTTGCTTAAGTTCCTTCCTACTTTCTTTATATTCCTCAAGGGCTTCGTCTGTTCCTAGCCTTCCAGCCCTTACGAATGCTTCCTTTTTGCTTTTTGACTAGGCTCACAATATCCCTCGTTCCTGAAAGTTGCCAAACTTATCCTTCATCCTCACAGGAACATGCCGGTCCTGGATTCTAATCAGCTGACGTTTGAAAGACTTCCACATGTCAGATGTTGATTTACCCTCAAGCAGCCGACACCAATCTAAATTCTTCACTTCCCGCCTAGTATTGTTATAATTAGCCTTCCCCCAATTTAGCACCTTCACCCGAGGACTACTCTTATCCTTATGCACAAGTACCTTAAAACTTATGGAATTATGATCACTGTTCCCGAAATTCTCCCCGATGGTGACTTCGACCACCTGGCCAGGCTCTTTTCCCAATACCAGGTCCAGTACGACCCCATCCCTAGTTGGACTATCTCCATATTGTTTCAAGAAGCCCTCCTGGATGCCCCTTACAAATTCTGCCCCATCCAAGCCCCTAGCACTGAGTGAGTCCCAGTCAATATAGGGAAAGTTAAAATCACCCATCACAACAACCCTGTTACCTTTACATCTTTACAAAATCTGTCTACCTATCTGCTCCTCTATCGCCTGCTGGCTGTTGGGAGGCCTGTAGTAAACCCCCAACATCTTGAATGCACCCTTCCTATTCCTGAGCTGTAACCATATTGTCTCGCTGCATGACCCCTCCGAGGTGTCTTCCCGCAGTACAGTTGTGATATTCTCTTTAACCAGTAATGCAACTCCCCCACCCCTTTTACTTCCCCTCTATCCCGCCTGAAGCTTCTAAATCCCGGAAAATGTAGCTGCCAATCCTGTCCTTCCCTCAACCAAATCTCTGGAACAGCAACAACATCATAGATCCAAGTACTAATCCAAGATCTACGTAATTTGCCTTACCTGTTATACTTCTTGCATTGAAACAAATGCACTTCAGACCACCAGTCCCGCTGTGCTCAGCAACATCTCCCTGCCTGCTCTTCCTCTCAGTCTTACTGGCCTTACTCACTAGTTCCCCTCAGTTATTTCACTTGCTGACCCACAGCTCTGGTTCCCACCCCCCGCCGCATTAGTTTAAACCCTACCGAGTAACGCAGATTTGTTCCTCCACATCCTTCCCACTAGCTGGTGACCTACAGACAACACGGGGCAATGTAACTGCAACTTTTTTGCTCCTTCGCGCCAGCCATTTAGATTCTGTCCTTGATCCCCTGCCACCGCCACCCCCGCCCGGGACATTCTCTCTCTCCAGCACTATAATATTCTCCTTAATCAATACCACCATCAATACCACCAATACTATTGCTATTCTTCCTTCTATCTTTCCAGAATACCTTGTATTCAGGAATATTTAACACCCAGTCCTGCCTTTCTTTGGGCCAGGTCTCTGTTATAGCCACAACACTATATTTCCACATGGCAATCTGCACTTGTTATAGAACATAGAACAGTACAGCACAGTACAGGCCCTTCGGCCCACGATGTTGTGCTGATCCTTTAACCTACTCTCAGATCAAACTAACTACCTACCTTTCATTCTACTATCATCCATGTACCTATCCAGGAATCGCTTAAATGCCCCTAATGTATCTGCTTCTACTACCACCGCTGGCAGTGCATTCCACACACCCACCACTCTCTGTGTAAAGAACCTACCTCTGACATCTCCCTGAAACCTTCCTCCAATCACCTTAAAATTATACCCCCTAGTGATGGCCCTTTCCACCCTGGGAAAAAAGTCTCTGACTATCCACTCTGTCTATGCCTCTCATCATCTTGTACCCCTCTATTAAGTCACCTCTCATCCTTCTTCGCTCCAATGAGAAAAGACCTTGCTCCCTCAATCTTTCTTCGTAGGACGTGCCCTCCAGTCCAG